>NC_044031.1:25775675-26014248 GCF_901765095.1 Microcaecilia unicolor | reverse complement strand
AGGATTGTACCTGCCTCTGCCTGCATGTTACAACCCCTGTGTCTTGTTTTTCCTTTCAGCTCCTTCTTTTTGATAGATAGGGATTCTCTGTATTTTTATCCCATGCCTTTTTTGACCTCTGTCACTGTTTTTCTCCCAGCTACCTCCACCAGGGTGTTCTGACATCCACCACTCTCTATTTTTGTTCAAAATGGCTTTGAAAGTTACATCTGTTGTGCAGCCTCTTTCTTTTGTGTTTGGAGTTCCTGGATCATTGCCCATCCCGACATGGAGCCGGTTAGCAGCTGTGCCTGGGTTACTTGAGTCTCAGCAAAGTTTTACCAGCCACAAGATGATCGCTAATGTATGAGATAAAAACCACCCACATCCTGGGCTTCTGGGCTTCTTTCTCTCTGTCCAAAATTCCTCCCCTTCCGCTCTCCTCTCTGCTAAGCCTGAACATTTCCTGCCCTCCCTGGCCTGCATCTTCTCTCTCTGCACAGACATCAGCCTTTGGTAGAGAAGCAGAGCCTGAAGCAAGAGAAGAAAGAAGAAAGAATCCTTGCCAGAAAAAGCAGCAGAAACAATGGCTGGGGCAGAGCCTGAACAGGTAGGCAGCTTTCACTGCAGGGCTGGGGGGGGGGGGGGGACTTTTCACCAGGATTGTGTTTCACAGCTTGGTTCTTCTTCTTCCCTGAGGCCCTGGATACTGTGGGCGTGGATTAAAAAAAAAGGGAGTAATAATTTTTATTACACAGAGAGACACACATATACGTACTCTTCTGAATCGACAGGAACAAAAGCAGGCAGAAACCGTGTCTCCAGGTCTTGCATCCAGCCAAATGCACACTGAACACTAGCCAGTGTTTCCCAACCAGTGTGCTGTGAGATCTGATCTGGAAAAAGTGATCACGGCCTGAAGCTCAGCTCCAGATCTGCTGTCAGCACCAAAACATTGCAGTGGCTCTTAAAACCTGCAAAAAGCTCCTTTCTGAACACACGTGCAGTCAGGCAAGCCCTTCCTTCCTACCTACAGCATGAGCCTCGGACTATGGGAATTAATGGGTGGCATGCAGGGTATAGATAGCCAGACCCTGCTTTGTGCAGCAGCGTACACTGGATTTAATTTAATTTTAGCGTTTATAATCCGCTTCACCATGAAGTTCTAGGCAAAGAACAATCAGTCGAAAAAATACAATGAAATCAATAGATTGGGACCTTTACATAATCCAAGCAGGGACGTAGCCACACCTCGGCGGAAGGGGGGTCCAGAGCCCGCGGTGAGGGGGCACATTTTTAGCCCCCCCCCGGCGCTGCCACCACCTCGACCCTCCCCCTGTGCTGCCGCCCCTCCCCCAACCCCCGCCAGCCGAAGTCCTCTTCAGTGCCGGTCTCCGGCGCGTTCGCAGATCTGTTTCTGTGAGTCTTGACTCCTGAGGTCCTGCACGTAGGAATGTGCAGGACGTCAGGAGGACTCACAGAAACAGATCAGTGAATGCGCCGGAGAGGAGACTGGCGCTGAAGAGGACTTCGGCTGGCGGGGTTTGGGGACCCCTGCCAGCAAAGGTACCTGGAGGGCGGCGGGGGAGGGGCGACAGGGGGGGGGGGGGTCGAAAGTGGCAGGGAGGATTGTGTGGGGGGAGGATTAAAATAGAGGAGGCCAAGGCTAAATCTGTGGGGCCCATGCCCTGGTGGCCCCACCTAGCTACGCCCCTGAATCCAAGTGCAATCAATTCTTACATTTTTTTTTTTTTACTTTACAAGACCGCTACATCTCCAATAAGGATTAAAAGCAAAAATATGAAAGAAGAAACTGATTTTAAAAACATCAGGAAGTTTACAAATTAGCAATAAAGGGCCCTGTTTACTAAGGTGCATTAGCTTTTTAATGCGCCTACAATTACGCGCACACTAACTGTGTAGGCGCCTATAGGGATATTGTAGGCGCATATACGATAACGTGTTAAAAACACTAACGCGCCTATAACGTGGCTTAGTAAACAGCCCAAAGGGTGTCTCTAGCGTTAGCGTGCGCAAAAAAAACGCTAGCGCGCCTATAGCACGGCTTAGTAAACAGGGCCGCTAATTATATTTTAAAAATAGGCTATGAAAATGTTAATAAATAACAAAAACAATAAATATAAAAACAATAACAATCAATCTTTAATTATGTAGAAGTGAATAAGTAGGTTTTCAAGGCCTTACGAAAACTTAAGAAAGACCGCACCATTCGGAGACCAACATGAAGACCATTCCAAATACAAACTATTAGATTGAAAAAATGAATGAGAAAATAAAGCTTTAAATCTAATTTGAACTATGGAAGGAAAAGCTAGGATCATTAAATTGCAGGTACAAGACCTGGTACTCGATTGTAACATATTTAAAGACTGGGAAAGACTCGGCTCCACAAATTCCATATAAAGACTTAAAATCAAATGTAATGACTTAGAAATGGAGAAAAGACGGCTGAGGGGAGATATGATAGAGGTCTATAAAATAATGAGTGGAGTGGAACGGGTGACCTGAATTGCTTGTTTACTCTTTCCAAAAATACTAGGATTAGGGGGCACGCAACGAAGCTACAAAGTAGTACATTTAAAACGAATCGGAGAAAATATTTTCTCACTCAATGTGTAATTAAACTCTGGAATTTGTTGCCAGCGAATGTAGTAAAAGCAGTTAGCTTAGCGGGGTTTAAAAAAGGTTTGGATGGCTTCCTAAAGGAAAAGTCCATAGATCAATATTGAAATGGACTTGGGGAAAATCCACTGCTTATTTCTGGGATAAGCAGCATACAATGTATTGTACTTTTTTGGGATCTTGCCAGATACTTGTGACCTGGATTGGCCACTGCTGGAAACAGGATGCTGAGCTTGATGGACTTTCGGTCTGTCCCAGTATGGCAATACTTATGTACAAATCTGGCCGTGTCAACATTTGGAATATTTTTGGCTAGTTCAAACGTAACCACCTGGCCTGGCTCACAGATCACAGCAGTTCACATCACTAAAAAGCAGTAATTCAAAAGAAAGGAACTCCAAATTAAGACAGGAAAGTGCCATTCAGACATAAAAAGTACACACACAACACTGTGCGCTAGGTACCCAAGGATGTCCCCAGTATCAGGAGGAACTGAAGACCTTAATATGCTATAGTAACAAAATGACTTAAAAAGGCGAAAAGAAACGCCCATATCAATGAATAGTAGGAGGTCATTTTATAATCACGGAGCCCCCAAAAAATGCAGAGTGGTGTTTGGTCTCGTAACGGGTCTGCCTTGGATTAGGTAGCAGTATATATAGGTGTATAAGAGATCGTCAAAAGTTGCCAAATAGGCCAGAAAACCACAGAGCTAAACAGAATTTTAACAATGCCCTAAACGCTACTGGCAACCAATGTCGTTCAGCTAGTAGAAGTACCTACCCACTGCTACTTACCAGAACCCTTATCCAAACCCTTGTCACCTCTCGCTTGGATTATTGCAATTTGCTTCTCACTGGTCTTCCGCTCAGCCATCTCTCTCCTCTCCAGTCTGTCCAAAATTCTGCAGCACGGCTTATTTTCCGCCAAAATCGTTTTACCCACACTAGCCCACTCCTCAGGTCACTTCACTGGCTCCCTGTCCGCTTCCGTGTACAAACTTCTCTTACTGACCTTTAAATGCATCCACTCTGCAGCCCCCCATTATCTCTCCACTCTCATCTCTCCCTACATTCCTCCCCGTGAACTCCGCTCACTGGACAAATCCCTCGTCGTCCCCCTTCTCCTCCACTGCTAATTCCAGGCTTCGTTCCTTTTCCCTCGCAGCACCTTATGCCTGGAATGGACTTCCTGAGCCCGTACGCCTAGCTCCATCTCTACCTGTTTTCAAATCTATGCTGAAAACCCACCTTTTCACCACTGCTTTTGGCTCCTAACCACAACTCAATTCCCCTACCCTTGTTCCTTCTCGCCCAGTACTTTCCTTGCCCTTAATTGTCTTTCTGTATTTTTATATTGTAAGCTCTATAGAGCAGGGACTGTCTCTCTGTGTCAGGTGTTCAGCAGTGTGTGCGTCTGGTAGCGCTATACAAATGTTAATAATAATAATACATATCACTATAGTGCTACTGGGTGTACGCAGCGCTGTACACTAACCACCAAATTCTATAAAAATTGCACACACAATTTAATTGAATGAGCCAATTAGCACCGATAATTGAGATCTTAAGCAATTATTGGCGCTAATTGTATTTCACATTTATGCATGGGATCATGGGAGATACGATTGAGGTCTACAAAATCCTGAGTGGTGTAGAACGGGTAGAAGTAAATCAATTTTTTACTCATTCCAAAAGTACAAAGACTATGGGACACTCGAGGAAGTTACATGGAAATACTTTTAAAACGAAAATGAGAAAATATTTTTTCACCCAACGAATAGTTAAGCTCTGGAACTCTTTGCCGGAGGATGTGGTAACAGTGGTTAGCGTATCTGGGTTTTTAAAAGGTTTGGACAAATTCCTGGAGGAAAAGTCCATAGTATGCTATTGAGAAAGACATGGGAAGCAACTGCTTGCCCTGGGATTTGTAGTATGGAGTGTTGCCATTATTTGGGTTTCTGCCAGGTACTTGTGACCTGGCTTGGCCACTATTTGGAAAACAGTATACTGGGCTAGATGGACCATTGGTCTGACCCAGTTTTTATTATTTACTAGCCGTTGAGCCCTTTTTGGAATGGGGGGGTTTCCGAGCCCCCCCCCCCCCCCCGGAGTCGCCGCCGCCCCTCCACTCGGCCCGAGCAGCACTGTGAACTTACATCACCACGCAGCAGCAGGCACATCAGCAAAGCTGCCGTCGGGGCGGGCTTCCTTCTCTGCCTGTGTCCCGCCCTCGTGTGACGTAACGTCGGCGAGGGCGGGACAAAGGCAGAGAAGGAAGCCCGACGGCAGCTTTGCTGATGTGCCTGCTGCTGTGTGGTGATGTAAGTTCACAGTGCTCGGGCCAGATGGAGGTGCGGAGGCGACTCCGGGGGAGGGGGAGCGGTTCCGACGTCTGCAGCATGCCAGTAGAGACTTCCCTCTCTGTCCCGCCCCCGTCATCACGTATTGACGTGGGGGCGGGGCAGAGAGGGAAGTCTATATGTTTATATGTTTATATGTTTGATTTTAGATCATTTATACCCCGCTTTTTTGCCACGTAAAGCAGCCCCAGAGCGGCTTACAATGAACTAATAAAAACAAGTACAATGACAGTTGTGAAGGCAAAAGGGAAGGGAAGGGTCAGTGGCGTTCCTAGGGGGGCTGGCACCCGGGGCGGATCGCCGATGCGCCCCGCCCCCTGGGTGCAGCGCCCCCCCCCCCCCGATGCAGCGCGGACACCCCCGCGAAGGTACCCCCCCCCTGCTGGGTGCACGCTGCCGGGGGGGGGGGTGTGCCGCGCGCACCTGTTGTTCGATGCTTCTTCTCTGCCCTGGAACAGGAAGTAACCTGTTCCGGGGCAGAGAAGAAGCATGGACCAACGGAGGACAGGTGTGCGCGGCACCTCCCCCCCCCCCCCCCCCGGCAGCGTGCACCCGGGGCGGACCGCACCCACCGCCCCCCCTAGGAACACCACTGGGAAGGGTATATAATTACAGAAGCATTGAAAAGGGCAGCCAGTGGAGCCACTGGAACTCCCTAAGTTCCTTTGGTACCCTTGGATGTAACCATCCTGCCCCATCACTTTGCCCACTTTTAGTTTTGTCAGCTCCTTAAGAACACAGTCCTCTGAAAATTTCATTCAGAGGCTGCCACACCTTCATTCCTATTTGTGTTTGTCTTTCGAGGTCCTGCTCCTGGCCCTTCCGCTGTGAACACAGAACAGAAATATTTGTTAAGCAATTCCGTCTTATCTTTATCAACTTCTGCATATTCTTCTCCTTCAACTTTGAGTCTCACAATGCCACTTTTGCACTTCTTCCTATCACTAACATATCTAAACAGTGTCTTGTCCCCCCATTTTACCGTATTGGTTATTTTCTTCCATTTGCATCTTTGCTGTCCTGACTGCTCTGCCAGCTTCTCTTAGCTTTTCCAGATATTGTCACCTGTCTTCCTCTCTCTGGATCTCTTGAAGTTTATAAGGGTTAACCTCTTTTTCCTTACCTTTTCAGCTACTACTTTTGAGAACCGTGGAGGAGCATAATCGAACGGGGCCGGCCATCTCCGGGGCCTGCTCCGTAAATGGGCGGAGCCAACCGTATTTTCTAAAAGGATGGCTGGCCATCTTTTTTTTCGATAATACGGTTGGGGCCGGCCAAATCTCGACATAAATGTCAAGATCACCGGGTTTGAGTTGGCTGGATTCGATTTTCACCCATAATGGAAACCGAAGCCGGCCATCTCAGACCCGACCAAATCCAAGCCACTTGATCATGGGAGGAGCCAGCATTTGTAGTGCATTGGTCCTCCTCACATGCCAGGACACCAGCCGGGAACCCTAGGGGGCACTGCAGTGGACTTCACAAATTGATCCCAGGTGCATAGCTCCCTTACCTTGTGTGCTGAGCCCCCCAACCCCCCCCAAAAAAAAACCCACTCCCCACAACTGTACACCACTACCATAGCCCTTAGGGATGAAGGGGGGCACCTACATGTGGGTACAGTGGGTTTTGGGGGGGGGGGTTTGGAGAGCTCAACATTTACCACCACAAGTGTAACAGGTAAGGGGGGGATGGGCCTGGGTCTGCCTGCCTGAAGTGCACTGCACTCACTAAAACTGCTCCAAGGACCTGCATACTACTGTCAGGGAGCTGGGTATGACATCTGAGGCTGGCATACAGGCTGGCAAAAAAAGTTTTACTTTTTTTTTTTTTTTTTTAGTGTGGGAGGGGGTGGGTGACCACTGGGGGAGTACGGGGAGGTGATCCCCGATTCCCTCTGGTGGTCATCTGGTCAGTTGGGGCACCTTTTCAAGGCTTGGTCGTGAACAAAAAGGAACCAAGTAAAGTCGGCCAAATACTCGTCAGGGCCGGCCATCTGCTCACCACGCCCCCATCCCGCCTTCGCTTTCCTGCTGACGCCCCCTTGAACTTTCGCCGGCCATTATACCGATTTGGCCGGGTTCAGGAGATGGCCGGCCATCTCCCGATTTGTGTTGGAAGATGGCCGGCGATCTCCTTCGAAAATAAGCTGCAAAGTGTCCTCCTTTTCCTCATACTTTTATTTGTTTTCCTTACAGAAAGGTTTGTTGCTCTCACAATAGCTCCTTTCAGTTTTGCCCACTGCTTTCCAGCTTCTTCCAGATGTTCCCATCCAGATAGCAATTCCTTGAGGTAATCCCCCTTCTGAATCAAGTTAGTTTTTTTGAAGTCTAAAATTTTTAATTTTGAACGAACCCTCTCCACACCTATATTAATATTAAATCATACCATCTGGTGATCACTGGGTACCACATGATCACCTACTATAACATCAGAAACACTCCCCCCCCCCCCCCCCCCCCCCAATTAATAAGCACTAAGCCCAGTATGGCCTCATCCCGTGTGGGTTCCATTACCAACTGCTGGAATAGTTCCCCCTATAGAGAATCCAGCATGTTCTTGTGTCACAAAACGCCTAGCACCCATCTGGGTTAACTCTGCAGCCACCTAAAGGATCTGTCCCAGCACTGCTCAGGCCCTACCTGCACCTGTGCAAGCGCTCTACAGTGGCATACCCTCCACCCCACCCGCAAGTTAATTCTCTGGTGGTTTCTAAGGACACTAGGGCCACAATCCCAAAGGTCTCACAGCTCTTAGAAAACACCCAGAGACCCAAACACAAATCACCAGGATTCTTAAGTCAGTCCAGGACAACAGAGCTAATAAACTAATAGGTTTATTATCAGAAAAGTGGAACAGTGAATGGTGAAAAATAGATGAAATTAGCAAACAATAACAGGTAAAATAACTGGTATCAACAGTAAAATTAACTAGACATTTTCTTACTATCTGAGTAGTACCTGGGAAGTTCAGGAAAATAACTTCTCACAGGCTTTGAACAGGGTCTCAGTGTAGAGATTTCCACTCTCCACACTCCCTCTCTGAACTAAAGATTTCCAGCATATTCTGGCTGGATTTTTGAACTACAGGGTCAATCAGAGCCCAGAGCATTAACACTGAGGGGTTTCTGGCCAATAGCAGTGCAGGTTACTTTCCCTAAGGGCTTAAGCTGGAAAGAAACAGTCACCTCTGCAACAGCTTTTAAAACAGAGGACAGACTTTACTTTGGCCAAGCAAGGGAAATACATATAAATAATAATGATTTAATCTTAAATTGATAATGAATGTGTCTGTTGGGCAGACTGGATGGACCATTCAGGTCTTTATCTGACATCCCTTACTATGTTACTATGTAGAATCAGCAGGGATTTTTTTGAGGGGGAACTTGGGGGTACTGAGTACCGGCACCTTTTCCATTGTCTGCTAAAATTGACCCATGGACCCCAAGTTTTAATGAAAGAGCTCAGGCTGTACACACCAATTCTGCCTTGTCATAGGTTCTGTGACTGGTTGCAGGGGGCCTGGCTATTGTGGGGTGGGTCCCTCAGTGATCACCCCACCCCTGAAGGGTGGTCTAGCATTTGAGTACCGGCACCTTTTTTGCTAGTAAAAATGCACTGAGAATCAGATCACACGCAGGAAAATCCCCTGTTTTGCCACACCCTGCTTCTAAAAGACCCCACAATAGCATACCCCAATCAACATCTGGCACATTAAAATCACCTATTAATAGTACTTCCCCTTTCACAGCTCTATTTTGAATGTCTTCGATTAAATCTCTGCCTGTGAAGGAGGCCTGAATATCACACCAATGTAAATACATTGGCCGTTCCCTCTTCCCAGATTGACCCACAGTGCCTCTTCCTTACCCTGTAGGTTCTGCAGTTGTGTGGTTTTAATATTATAGTTTTAAATATGCCACTCCCCCTCCCTTTCATTCCTGAACAAATTATAGCCCGGTATAACTATATCCCAGTTATAGTTCTCTGTGAACCATGTCCCTGTGACTGCCACTAAATCCAAATCAGTCTCTTCTATCACAGCCTCAAGATCTAAAACCTTATTTCCCATACTTCTGGCATTAGTACAGTGGCGTTCCTAGTGGGGGGGCTCGGCACTGCTCGTTCCGTGCTCCCTCTGCCCTGGAACAGGTTACTTCCTGTTCCGGGGCAGAGGGAGCATGGAACGAGCGAAGCCAACAGGCGCGCGGCACACCCCCCAGCAGGTAAAAATGCACCCGGGGGGGGGGGTGTCGCTTCACCGGGGGATGTGTCGTTTCGCCGGTGGGGGGGGCACATTGTCAGCCGCCCTAGGAATGCCACTGCATTAGTATACACTGCTTTCCAAATGTTGCCCCTTTTCCCCATTTGTGTGGAGGTATTTAATGCTTCACTTACCTGAGGGCTTGTACTTACCTTGGGGCTTTGTTCACCCTACCTGAATGATTCTGGTATAAAGCCCTCTTCAGTAGGTTAGCCAGTCTGCTGCTGAAGACACTTCTTCCCTGAAACCTGCTGCAAATGCAGACGCACAACTAATGGCAGTTGGGTGTGTCAATGATACTAATGTATAACATCACGCCTAAGTTCTGGGAATGCCTCTGATCCGCCCAGGGCCGGCCTAAGGCAAGATGCCACCTAAGGCAGAGCTAGGATGCTCCCCCCCCCCCCCCCCCCCCCCCCGGGCCAAGATGCTGTCCCCCTTCCTACCTGCCACCAGCACCTGGCATCTCTCCACGGCATTACCCAGCAGCGATTTCCATAAGCTGCCCTGCTGCCGGCACCTGCTTCTTCCCTTTACTGCGCCTGTCTGAGCCTCTGACGAAACAGGAAGTTACATCAGAGAGGCGGCCGGAGTAAAGGGAAGAGGCGGGTGCCAGCAGCAGGGCAGCTTATGGAAATCGCTTCTGCTGCCGGGTAACACCGAGGAGATGCCACCAGCGTCGCTACTGGGTAATGCTGGGGAGATGCTGCTCCCTCAGGTGGCCTAATGGTTGGTCTGCCCCTGGATCCACCCAGGGCCACACCCTCTTTTGAACTGTGCACCATAAAATATAGGTACCTAGGTTATAGATCACGTTTTGAGAGTGCAGCTCCCAATGCAAGACTGCACTGGCTCCCAATCAAAGAACGTATCAATTTCAAAGCCCAGACTTTAATCCACAAGATAATACACGGAGAATCTCCGAACTATATGATAAATCTGGTCAACCTTCCAGCAAGAAACATGTCTGTATCCTCACGAAAGTACCTCAACCTGCACTACCCCAGCTGTAAAGGTCTCAAGTACAAAACTTATTATGGATCCAATTTCTCCTTCCTGGGCAGCCGTCTATGGAACGCTCTCCCTAGACCTATCCGAGCAATCCATGACCACCTACCATTCAGAAAAGCACTAAAAACCCATCTATTCAAACAAGCTTACCCAAAAGACCCAGATTAATCTCTTGAACCCATCTACCTTACATATACTTTTTTTATTTTTGTTACATTTGTACCCTGCGCTTTCCAACTCATGGCAGGCTCAATGCGGCTTACATGGGGCAATGGAGGGTTAAGTGACTTGCCCAGAGTCACAAGGAGCTGCCTGTGCCTGAAGTGGGAATCAAACTCAGTTCCCCAGGACCAAAGTCCACCACCCTAACCACTAGGCCACTGCTCCACTGTTGCTACTATTTCAGATTCTACATGGAATGTTGCTATTCCACTAGCAACATTCCATGTAGAAGTCGGCCCTTGCAGATCACCAATGTGGGGCCGCGCAGGCTTCTGCTTCTGTGAGTCTGACGTCCTGCATGTTGCTAGTGGAATAGCAACATTCCATGTAGAATCTCCAATAGTAGCAACATTCCATGTAGAATCCAATATCTGAGGGTACTCTATACACGTAAATTATATATTTGCCACATTATACTGGTGTGAACTGTTTTGTTAGCACTTTCTTGAAGTTGGTGGCTGTCCTGGTTTGTATACACAAGTTGTTGAATGTTACCAGAGACATTGATATTGTGAATTCGCTTTCTGCTAGTGGAATAGCAACATTCCATGTAGAATCTCCAATAGTAGCAACATTCCATGTAGAAGTCGGCCCTTGCAGATCACCAATGTGGCCGCGCAGGCTTCTGCTTCTGTGAGTCTAACGTCCTGCACATATGTGCAGTACATGCAGGACGTCAGACTCACAGAAACAGAAGCCTGCGCAGCCTTCTACATGGAATGTTGCTAGTGGAATAGCAACATTCCATGCAGAATCTCCAATAGTAGCAACATTCCATGTAGAATCTCCAATAGTATCTATTTTATTTTTGTTACATTTGTACCCTGCGCTTTCCCACTCATGGCAGGCTCAATGCGGCTTACATGGGGCAATGGAGGGTTAAGTACTTGCCCAGAGTCACAAGGAGCTGCCTGTGCCTGAAGTGGGAATCGAACTCAGTTCCCCAGGACCAAAGTCCACCACCCTAACCACTAGGCCACTCCTCAACTGAATAGAAAATGACATTGACCCAGACTCTATCTCCCACCTTACCTTCCTCTCTCTATCACCTGTCTCTACCTACCTATCCATCCTATTACTACCCTTTCATTATGTTTATACTTAATTTCCTACTTTACATAACAAAATTCTGTGTTACCTATTACTATGTAAGCCGCATGGAGCCTGCTTTTAGTGGGAAAGTGCGGGATACAAATATAATAAATAAATAAAGTCTGCAATGACCTGTTCCTTGCCAAATCCAAAGGTCACTACTCCATCCTCATCCTCCTCGACCTATCCGCCGCTTTTGACACTGTCAATCACAATTTACTTCTTGCCACACTGTCCTCATTTGGGTTCCAGGGCTCTGTCCTGGTTCTCCTCTTATCTCTCCCACCGTACCTTAGTACATTCTCATGGTTCTTCCGCCACCCCCATCCCGCTCTCTGTGTTCAAGAAATCTAGACTGCCCCAACTTGACATTTTGTCCTTTAGATTGTAAGCTCCTCTGAGCAGGGACTGTCCTTCTTGTTAAACTGTACAGCGCTGCGTAACCCTAGTAGCGCTCTAGAAATGTTAAGTAGTAGTAAATAAATAAATAGATAGATAGATAGATAGAACAGTGTGGAGTGGAGGAGTAGCCTAATGGTTAGAGCACCAGTCTTGCAATCCAGAGGTGGCCAGTTCAAATCCCGCTGCTGCTCCTGGTGATCTTGGGCAAGTGTTGAGAATTTAGGGGTCCCGAGCCCCCCCAAGAAGGCTAGAGTGACCTTAATCTGACTCCATCTCTAAATAACACTAGTACTGGGGTAATCAAGGAGTTATTGCCTCTAAGGGAGATGTTAGATCTAAGGAAAAGATACCAGCCTTATGACAAACTGGATTTAGATTACAAGTTATACAATGCATTTATACTTACAGCCTTTGATCATTAAGTGAAGCCCACAAATCATCATTTGGAATGAGGAGTTTATTTGCCAAGGTACAAGTCAAATCAGTGATGGACAACAGGCACGTACAATCAATTAATTATAGGAATTTAATAAGCTGCAAACAGGTGTTAATTATTTGCTAATGTTTTATGATTTCTTTTACCAATTAGAGGTTTTACAAGGGAAAGCAATTAGGTAATTTGTTAATTCTGCTGGACACATTGGTTTCCCTTGGAGAGAGAGTGGCAACCCTATTCTCTCTAACTCAAACCAGGAAATACCCTGATTTTTATAGGTGCCCTCAGGATATGGATAATATGACAGTAGATATACCTGATTGGATCTATGCTAATGTCATGGTTGTCACTGATTGGCTCATGCTAATGAGTAGCTTCTATCTTGCTACGCCTTTCCTTTCTCACACCAGCTGACCAGCTGACCACAATCCTGCTCACAGGAAGTCTCCCTCCTCTCTGGAACAGCTAGTTCTCTATTTTCTTTGCACCTGCTATGACTCACTTATTTCTCAACTTGTTTTTCTAACTTACATTAGAGAAAATTCCACTTTGTAACAGATATGGGCTTCCATTTTGTGTTGAAATCCTCCATTTTGTTTCCATATCTATTGACTTAACTTTTAGGCCTCAATCTGGGCTACAAACTAGGCCATACTTTTCCAGTAAGCTCCCAGTTATGTCAGCCATCAGATTTCTGACTCAGCCAAGGTCTGTAATGGCCTGAGCTCTATGACTGGGCCCGCCACCATTCCAGTGGGGGGGTCTCTGGCTGTACCATAATTATACATTCCCCACTTGTCACCCCCTCTGGGGAGGGGTGACACAAAGCTCGTCAAGCTTGTAATCATCCATTCCAGAAGGTAGCAAGCTATCAAACGAGAGGGGGAGTTTTGGTCTTAGAAATTGCTAGAAGGTATGTGGGTAATAGCAATTTCAGGTGGATCATACTAATAAACACTTTCAGGTCTTTCTATGGCTTCTATTATATCTGTTGCATAGTGCATGGGGAGATAATCTAATGTATGTATCTCAGTGGTCCTCGGAAAGAATAGTGGTTTTGATTAAGCATTGTTATGGTGGCTCAACAAATATACGGTTAGTACTCTGATTGCAGGCTATTTTAGGTTGTAGGTATTCAGAATCCTTAAACAGGTCGGAATGCCTAGACCTTACTATTACTCATCATTAGCATCCAATCATGAGCACTAAAAAGTGGATAGCAAGTATGAGGTTGCCTCATACAGCAAAAAAATGGTCAATCCTAGGAAAATTTATATTAACAAAGGTTATGCATGTATCTTGACATATGCATAATGACCTGGAAGTATGGGAAGCATTTTATATATCCGTTACCCCACTTGGAGCTTAGCCAAACCTACAGAAAGACATGCAGCTTAAGTAAGCCTACACCAAAGTTAAACAAATGCATAACTGGTTGTTACTAACAGAGTTTACACCTACATTATGATATCATAGCCAGTATTAGGGTTTGATGTTACCCCTGTATCTAAGCAATATAAAAATCTGAAACACGTAATGAATTCCTGTATCATATACTGAGTTCAAAGCTTTTGTAAAAATGAACTTAAGAGAAAATAAGAACTACAAGGGTTAATCTCTGTCATTCGGTCCTAAGGAAATCACGAAATAACGGTGTTTCCTGTGCTTATTTTGAGTTTACTGCTCACTGCAAGCATTGGATATTATGGTGACTGAAAATAGGGCTATACATCAGACCAAAACTGTAAGTTGAAGTTTTTATATTAATACTTCATGCTGGTGTAATTAGTCTTCATAGAATTAATACTTCAGGAGAGGAAAAGAGGAGAAGGTTATTACTTTATCTGCTACCAGAGGTACGGTTCTCAATGAAGAGGAAATTGGCAATTGTAGCTAGTCTTATCTGAACATAGCTCTGAAATAATAGCAACCTGAATTTCTTTAGTTCAGATTTACTAGTTAATTATGTTATGCAAGGGTTAATCTCCGAACCCTATTGCATACATAATAAGGCAGGCACCGTAGTATTATGGAATCCGGAAACGAAATTTAACTGTGCCATTTGGGGTTTGAGAACCAAAAATGCTGAAACTCTATACAATAATATATCTTAAAACTATAAATCTTTAAGAGGCAGGGAAGGAAGTTTGAGAGTAGTAGATAAGACGTGAAAAGAAAAATTAAAACACTTAATACATTATTACGGAACACATCCCCAATAGAGAACCAGGAAGTGAACATCAGCACTAGTTATTTTAACCAACATCACAAAGAAACAGTGTTTTAGATGGCATATAATATAGAACCTTTCATAGGAAATATCTGAAACAATTATGTAATTTTCAAAGAACACATACACGGACGCACACCTATAAAATTAAAACTAAAAAGTGCTTGCATTTCTAGTGAAAGCAATTTACCAGAAGTCAAAAACAATCAGGTATTTAACATCACGTCACAAATCAAACAAACATTGCTTAAATGAAATAATATACAATCCTGGAAAAAAACACTCCTTTGAGATTTACTACCACTGCAGTTGATAGGTAATCTCGCAGAGTAACCTTAAAGCACAAATTTAAAACTAAAGAAATGTTTCCTTAATAATTAACTGGTTTAATATATGCCATCTATCACAGGACACACAGGAACATATAGACGTGAAATTAAAACTGTAACCTAATCCTGATATGTAGAAAACTTAAAGCTTAGAAGAGGAAGCAAGATATTTCTAAATGTAGTTCAAAACCAATCATTGGAATTGTGTACAGTTAGGGTTTTTAAAACAACAAATATGAAAATAAATATTCCAGTAGCCAATCACAAGTCACAGCACACAGACAGAAAAGGAAAACCACACTCATACACAGACACAGTTATTGTCAAACATAAAGAGGTCCCTCTGTATTGAGGACAAAATCTTAATCCTAAATTTGGTAAAATAAAACATTTAAATTAGAGCTAATCCAACAGGCCATGAAAGTATACAAAGGCAAGCTTAATAGTAACACATACAATAAATGAAAATATACTCACGATTCATGCAATGTACTCTCCAGCGCAGAAAATCAATTGAGAAAGAGAACAGTTGGCGGGATCACTATGCCCTTCTGAACTCTCGGTGGTATAGGGAGATCAACCGCAAAATAGAAAGGTTTGTTTCGGACGGAAAGTCTTTACCAGAGATCTGAATAGATGTCAGATCACCAGTATCTGGTGTTGGGTGCGGAGAGGAAGATATGACATAAAGGGTAGTGAACAACATCACCCAATATGTATAACCACGGGACCTAGTGAGCAAGTGGTCTACAAATGAGCTTCAGACCTGTAACATGCTATAGAAAAAAATGAACTATTGTAATAATATATATATTGACCAGACCTAGAACCTGGTACAAGGTCAGTGGTTCAAAAAGCAGCTTCAGAGATAGCAGGGAGACCTAGAAATAATAATTTGTTAACAGTTTACAAAAACATGTGATGATTATCCTGATAGTAGAACATGCAGAGACATAACACAATCATACTCACGCATCTGCTAATGTACTCCAACATAGAGACCCAAAAATAAAAATTACCAATTGGCGGAAAGCTCAATGCTTTTACCGCAGGTGACATTAACAGAGAAATAAAAACAGCAAACAGGGAGGTACCCAAAGAGTGGGTGAATAAGTGGATAAATACCTAGTGTCAGCTATTATATATTTATACTACTCTACCCCTAATTAATGAAAACTACTCCCCAGAGTGTGCTTCTAAAGACATAAAGAAACCCGGTTTCCCAGCCTGCCAAGAACTATCCCGTATACATGGCCATGAGCTCCAGCCCATGATAGAGGCCCCAAAAAGGGACATTGCAAACACTCCCGAAAAGGACTCAAGAAACCAGCGAATAAGGTGTCATGAATCGAAGAGCAGCGGTCCCATGGGTTTCCGCTGACTATTGAACTTCTCGTGTACGATTGAACTTCTCGTGTGCGACTAATCACCCCAAAGGACCTGTAGTTTGAGAACTTCTCGTGTACAACAATCCACTCAAAAATTTGTGGTTAGGAAACATCTCGTATATGACTAACCAGTCTAGAACGTTGAAAAGTTAGGAAAACTTCCCGTATAAGACTAACCCTCCAAAAATATTGAATGCCCGAGTCAACCTGTACACAATCGCAACGAAAGTCGTTAGACGTCTCTTTATTAACCCCGCGGTCATCTATACAAGTAACTCATATGTGGGCAATAATGCCAAATCCGCAGGCCACTCCGAAAATGGAATGGAAGTCTGCTTCTACTAATTGAGATACCGTCATCCATTGAAGGGTTTGTGGCCCCCAAATGGGTGTAAGTCCCGGACATCGGTATCAAACCCAATAGTAATAGCGTGACACTGGTATATAAGAAAACAATAAAAGTATAGTATGTCCCAGGGAAAAGCCCCTGAAAATTACTATAGAAGTGGTGGAAAAATAGAGAGAAAAACGAAATATTCCAAAGCAAAACAAAACAAATGTAAGCTCTTTGGGGAAGGCACAGTCATAAAAAGAGCCTTTAGTTGGAACACCTTAGTCAGGACAAAAAATGTGAAAAATTCCACGTTCATCATTCACTAGACAATATATTTTCCACTCAACAAACCAGGAGAAGGAAACTCTAAAGCATTAGAGCGGAACAGTAACAATAAAAAAGACTGCAATGCAAGGGCAAATAGTACAAATAAATTCTTTCGTTCAGTTATACCTGTAGTACAACAGGAAAGCCTTTTTAATTGAAGATAAAGTAGAGAAAGAAAAAGTTGTGTAGCTATGACCATAAAATAAAAACACAAAACTTGAGCAGCGCGGTACAAGGATAAAAGTCAAAGTCTGAAAAATATCTGACATGCAGAAAATGGGGAAGTGGGTGGGACTTAGAGATAGATGGACAGGCATTGCAAACCATTAATCAAGCAGCTTTATATTTTCCCCAGTACCGGGGAGAATAAGAGTGAAGAAGGAAGGGGAAAAAAAAAAAATAATAATTAAATAAACATATAGTGTTGTGGAGTTTATAATATGATGGTACAAAAACAAAGCCAATATTAGGAAACCAAACCTACGATGCAGTGCTATAATCTTAAAAGTGAAAGCAAAAAATACATGCGCACACTGCAGCATGTAGAGAAGTGCACATACAACGAACTCTGCAGACCACTAAATGATTCATCAAAAGATAAGTAATTTTACAACTTTGATGCTTACGGAGAAAAAGTACCTGTAAATCTAGTTAAGCAGATTAAATTTGCATAAAGCTGAAAATGCGATACAACAGGAAACAATGTCATAAATGAGCTATGTATAAAATGTGAACACAGTATTACTGTACCAAAAACAAGTGAGTGGTTTCATACCTTACTGCAAATAAAAATGACATGCACTAAAGAGGGAGGGAGGTGGGACTTTCAGATTGATAGACAAGCATTAGAACCCAATGAGCAAGCAGATAAGTAATTTTCCCTACATCGGAGAAGATAAAGAATAAATAAACAGAACTAATAAAATAAAACCAGGTTGTAAATTAATGTTCTAGGAGGGTTAAGATTACAATGCAGAAACAGAGTCTATCCTTAAGAAAACAACGAGCCAGCGCCACAATCATGAAACTGAAAGTAAAAAGCATTCAAACACAACTGATTTTGCAGAAAAGTGCACGTATACAGAGGGTTATAAAAAGGATAAGTATTTGGGAGGAATATATTTCTAATAAATATGCATTGTGTAATGCCTACAGAAAAGTATGCCATAAAACTAAGTTACACCTTTATAAAACAGTATTTATGATAGAACTGACAACGATGGCATACACCATCTACCTATAGAACGCAAGCACGGTATCACAGTCTTAATAAAAATTAAAACCCCAGCTTCTCACGGCAAAGCTAATCTGTGGTTTACTATCTAACTTGCATCCTGAAAAGTTACAGGCACACAGTTCTTACAGGAAACAAATGCATATTAATCATGCCAGTCAGAAATAATGCCATAAACCAAGTTCCGGAGACAGAAATACCATACTAACAAGGCAAAGGATACACAAATAGCTTCTAAGTCATATTATCATGAAACTACATTTCAGATTGTCACTTCAATGATCCCCTCACGGCTAAACAAATGCTGCATATGTTTGTCCTAATCCAAAAACGGACTCACACAATTACAGTTCCCAATATTACATTGCAAAGTATCAAATGTAAATATCCTTATAATAGTCTTTGGTTAGAATGCTAACAATCAATTGCTTATAGTAATATCCAACTGATTATCTAATAAATTTATTTCACAATAGAAATATAAAAAAAACAGTGAAAGACAGGATAGAGAGAGACTTATCAGGGGTGGGCCCAAAGGATGGAGTGACACCAACGATCACGCCCCTAGGTACGCCCATAATGGGAGGGTGTGTTAGAAAAGCAAAAGTATTATCAACACGGAAGATGGTGGCAGTCTGTCAAAAGTAAAGGCACAAGATCACATTTACGGTGCATAAACGGACACCAAGCGCTCAAGGCATAAGATGTACTTGCTGACAATAGTTAGAACTGGCAACAGACCTGTCATAGGGTATATTTATAGTTAGAGAACTAACTGACAAGATGGTATAGCAGATAAATAGCTGACAGGGAGCAGAACATAATCTTACTGACAGACAGCATGTATATAAGAGAGAGGGACAATGTAACAGAGTGACAGACTAGAGCAGGGAACATAGCCAAAAGAAAAGGAAGGTGCTGTAGTGACCAACGGAAGCAAATACAAAGTACAGAACAAGACATTATTAAAGAAGGATTTAATGATAGATTCCAAAGTTAGAGATTAGCAGATACGAGAGGGAGAAAATGCAGAGAAGAGGAAGGAAGTGGGCACCGCCCAGGGAGCCAGGCACTTACAGAAGAAAAGAGGAAGTTAAGCAGCTACGCACTTGTAAATTGAGAGAGTCAGTGAAAGCCTTACAAAATCGGAAGAAATGGGACCGCAAATGCATGCAAAGATAGGAAAAAGAAATCTAGATAGAGGAAGGGAGGGGGAATTGGGAGAATGACACTAAAAAGAGCAAGAGAAAAAACAAAATAGTGCAGAAAAAAAACCCACAGCCGTAGATAGGAAACAGGCAAAAGTATTATGCCCGTAAGTGGCTAGAATGCAGAGCACCGTAAACCGGAGCTTTCAGAACGAGAATGAACATAAGAGGAAGAGGGACAGGAGAACAGGGAGAAAAGAACTGAGTATACGAAAGGACGGACAGAGTTCACTGACTGCGATAGAAAAGTATAACGGAAGGGAAATTGGCAGTGGCTTAACCACAGGAAAGAGTGAAAGCTTAGAGAGAGAAAGGAGAATGCTGTAATAAGGGGTATGAAACACCGGGGAGGAAATTCTGGATCTTTATGAGGGACAGCAATCAATTGGAAGATAAAACAACAGAATTTTAGTCAAGAACTATAAGTAACCCCACTTTGACAAAAATTCTGGTGGCGTGTTCAAATCGAACGGAGGGTCACCAATGTTGAGAATTTAGGGGTCCCGAGCCCCCCCAAGAAGGCTAGAGTGACCTTAATCTGACTCCATCTCTAAATAACACTAGTACTGGGGTAATCAAGGAGTTATTGCCTCTAAGGGAGATGTTAGATCTAAGGAAAAGATACCAGCCTTATGACAAACTGGATTTAGATTACAAGTTATACAATGCATTTATACTTACAGCCTTTGATCATTAAGTGAAGCCCACAAATCATCATTTGGAATGAGGAGTTTATTTGCCAAGGTACAAGTCAAATCAGTGATGGACAACAGGCACGTACAATCAATTAATTATAGGAATTTAATAAGCTGCAAACAGGTGTTAATTATTTGCTAATGTTTTATGATTTCTTTTACCAATTAGAGGTTTTACAAGGGAAAGCAATTAGGTAATTTGTTAATTCTGCTGGACACATTGGTTTCCCTTGGAGAGAGAGTGGCAACCCTATTCTCTCTAACTCAAACCAGGAAATACCCTGATTTTTATAGGTGCCCTCAGGATATGGATAATATGACAGTAGATATACCTGATTGGATCTATGCTAATGTCATGGTTGTCACTGATTGGCTCATGCTAATGAGTAGCTTCTATCTTGCTACGCCTTTCCTTTCTCACACCAGCTGACCAGCTGACCACAATCCTGCTCACAGGAAGTCTCCCTCCTCTCTGGAACAGCTAGTTCTCTATTTTCTTTGCACCTGCTATGACTCACTTATTTCTCAACTTGTTTTTCTAACTTACATTAGAGAAAATTCCACTTTGTAACAGATATGGGCTTCCATTTTGTGTTGAAATCCTCCATTTTGTTTCCATATCTATTGACTTAACTTTTAGGCCTCAATCTGGGCTACAAACTAGGCCATACTTTTCCAGTAAGCTCCCAGTTATGTCAGCCATCAGATTTCTGACTCAGCCAAGGTCTGTAATGGCCTGAGCTCTATGACTGGGCCCGCCACCATTCCAGTGGGGGGGTCTCTGGCTGTACCATAATTATACACAAGTCACTTAACCCTCCATTGCCTCAGGTACAAACTTAGATTGTGAGCCCTCCTGGGACAGAGAAATATCCAGAGTAACTCACCTTGAGCTACTACTGAAAAAGGTGTGAGCAAATATTGAAGATTCTACATGGAATGTTGCTGTTATTGGTGATTCTACATGGAATGTTGAGGAGTGGCCTAGTGGTTAGAGCACCAGTCTTGCAATCCAGAGGTGGCTGGTTCAAATCCCACTGCTTTTCCTTGTGATCTTGGGCAAGTCACTTAACCCTCCATTGCCTGAGGTAGAAACTCAGATTGTGAGCCCTCCTGGGACAGAGAAATATCCAGAGTACCTGAAAGTAACTCACCTTGAGCTACTACTGAAAAAGGTGTGAGCAAATATTGACGATTCTACATGGAATGTTGAGGAGTGGCCTAGTGGTTAGAGCACCAGTCTTGCAATCCAGAGGTGGCCGGTTCAAATCCCACTGCTGCTCCTTGTGATCTTGGGCAATCAAGTCACTTAACTCTCTATTACCTGAGGTACAAACTTAGATTGTGAACCTTCCGTGCCCAACTGAATTTGTGGGGGGTGTATTCTGAGCACCTCCACATGTTTCTGAGTGCATTTCTGGTTTGTGTTTCAGGTGCCAGTCACATTTGAGGATATCGCTGTCTCTTTCTCCCAGGAAGAGTGGGAGTACCTAGATGAAGGACAAAGGGAGTTTTACTGGGAGGTGATGAAGGAGAATTATGAGACCCTGACCTCCCTAGGTAAGGATTATATTATCTGTATTTAGCAGACATAGGGATGATTTATTTAAAGTAACTAGAGATATTTTCCACCTCCTCTAGTTTCCAGGTATGGTCAGGACATATCTTAGTGCCACGCTGTGTCTTAAGATGTCAGTGTAAGAACCATGTTTGAGGGAACATAAGACCAGCCTATATGTCCTACAAATTTTTTCACCTTTAAATCAGAGGCTGATCCTCCTCCAGGTCTGGGAGCATGGCTGAAACCAGAGGTAGAGCACAGTGGCGTACATTGAGTCTCCACTCGCCAGTGCCCTCCCCAACACGCACCATATCACAAAGCTCCCATGCTTTTGTTTATTGACCTTCCAGCAACTCCTTCAGGCTAGCACCAGGGACTATAGCCCCATTCCAGACATCCCCCCTACCCCACCCGGTCAGCTAAGCACTGACAGAGCAGCACAAATTCTCAGGACCTGGCTGTAACAGATGTTACTAAAGCAGCATTTCAGACCAGTGAAAAGTGTGGTGGTTTGTTCGTCAGCTTCTCCTCAGCTTATGACTCTGTTTGACACTGTGGGCTGCTCCTAAAGTTGCTGAATGATCTCCAGGATCACCACGTGATAACAGTAATACAAGAAATCATCACCCACTGCTGCTAGAGAGCAGAGCATCAGACCAGATCCACCCCCCCCCCCCCCCCCACACACACACACATTGATGTCTCCCCAGGATCAGTCCTAATTTCTGCTCATTTCAACCTATATGTAAATCCATAGGCCCTGGAACAGAGGGAGCCACAGGTGCCATGGCACCCCCAAAATTTAGTTACCCTTCCTCTCTCCCCCCATGAGGCCTTATCTTCTCTTACCTTGCATCTGCACGTACTCAAGGCTGGCCTTCTGGATTCCATCCCTTCTGAAACAGGAAGGTTGGAGAGGGTGGGAGCTGGCCGACCTTGACCATCTGAAGGCCCTGCATGGTCTCCAACGTAGTTTATAGAGTTGCCACCCCAGGGGAGTGTGGTAAGAGAATAACTACCTCGTGGACACAGCAGGGAAGAAGAGAAATGCTGAAGATGGGGGGGGGGGGGGGTTAAATGATATACACCATAGGCAGAGAGGAAGAAGAGAAGAGACAGATGCTGAAGGGGAAGGGAAGGATAGAGATGTTGAACAGAGGAGGAGGAGGGGAGGGGAGGGGAAGGAAGAGAAGCTTAAGACCATGGGGGGTAGAATTTGTACATCACAGGCAGGGGGAGAGAAGTGAAGGAGACAGATGCTGGAGGGGGAGGGAAAGAGAGATGATAAAGAGATGAGGGGAATAAAGAGATGTTGGAGACTAGGGGGTGTTGAGGGGGAGGGAAGGAGAAAGATGCTGGAGACCATGGAATGGGTGGGATGCTGGACACCACAGACAGTGGTGGAGTGACCTACTGGTTAATGCAGCGGGCTTTGATCCTGGTAACATGGGTTCGATTCCCATTACAGCTCCTTGTGACCTTGGGCAAGTCACTTAACCCTCCATTGCCCCAGGTACCAAAACTTAGATTGTGAGCCCTCTAGGGACAGAGAAAGTACCTACATATAATGCACAGTGCTGTGTATGTCTGGTAGTGCTATAGAAATGATTAGTAGTAGCAGTAGTAGAAGGGAAGGAAAGAGATGCTGACGGGAGGGAAGGAGAGAGGTGCTGAAGAGAGGAGGGGGGGGGGGGGTTGAAAGGGAGAGGAGGAGAGAGATGCTGGAGACCCTGGAGGAGTGGAATGCTGAACACTACAGGCAGGGGGTGGGAGAAGGGAAAGAGAGAGAGATGCTGGATAAGATGAGGGGAAGGGAGTAGGGAAGGAGAGAAATGAGAAGGACAGAGGAAAGGAAAGATATGTTGGATGCCATAGGAAGGGACTAGAATGGTATGGAAGGGTTGGGGGTGGGGCTTGAGCACCTCCCGAACAAGAAAGCATTCCACTGCCCCTGTGTAAACCGCAGTGTATCAAATCCATGACCCTTTACCTCTTTATACTGCTGATTGTTGACAGATTTTAGAAGTTAAACTTCTGTATGCTGATGATTTGATGATCTCAAATGAGCATCTCTTGGGATGATTTACATCAGTCTCTAGAGAGAGGCATTAAGGCCAGATTCCCTACATTACCATGAAGAAGGGCCAAAAAAACAAATCTGACCCCCTCGCTACATTGTGCGATTCCGTACTCCCACAGGGATTGGGTGGACAAAAACATTGATCCAGCTCTGAGGGGAGAGAGAGCTGAGGGGCTGCTACGCATGAAAACTTACTGGAGTCCCCTAAATCAATCATTACTACTCATAATGGCTTGTTGAATATACACCTGGTCAGTGTCAAGTTATTTCTAAAGATCTATGACTGGTTCTACTATCAGAGTACTTGAAGTGAAGCATAATAACCCTCAGATCCTTTTGCTTCATGGTGGGCAGCAGTACTACAGCCTCCTCTTCCCCTCCCCCATCATAACCTGTTCCATGAGAACCCCTGCTGGGTATTTTTCAATGAATATAGGGGAACTGTAACTCAGTTGTCATGTTTATTCCTGGAAACAGGCTTTGAAAGGATCAATCCTGATACGTTATTAAGGATTAAACAAGAGGAAGAGATATATGACTGGGATCCCCAGCATTCAGGAGAGAGAGAGAGCGCTCATTCATACCTAGGTGAGTAATAATACTATACAGATGAGTAATGCATTTTATAGAGAACTAGTAAAAAAGGCCCGTTTGTGACACAAATGAAACGGGCGCTAGCAAGGTTTTCCTCGGAGTGTGTATGTTTGAGAGAGTGTGTGTGAGAGTGACTGTGTGTGAGAGAGAGAGTGAATGTGCGAGTGTGTGTGAGAGAGAGAGAGTGAGTCTGGGTGTGAGTGTGAGAGAGAGAGTGTGTGTGTGAGAATGAGAGTGTGTGCAAGTGCGTATGTGAGACACAGTGTGAGAGAGAGAGAGTGTGTT
This sequence comes from Microcaecilia unicolor, assembly GCF_901765095.1. Lineage (NCBI taxonomy): Eukaryota > Metazoa > Chordata > Amphibia > Gymnophiona > Siphonopidae > Microcaecilia > Microcaecilia unicolor. Next base: position 25,989,573 of record NC_044031.1, on the reverse strand, counting down.
TTACACAGATACAGTGTGTGCGAAAGAGAGAGTGTGTGTGAGACACAGACTCTCTGTGAGACTGAGTGTATGAGACCAAGAGAGTTTGTGAGTGACTGTGTGACACATAGTGAATGTGAGACATAGAGTGGTGAGAGACAGTGTGTGAGAGTGAGAGAGAGAAAGACATTGACTGTGAGAGAGAGAGAGTGTGTGAGAGAGAGAGTGTGTGTGTGACAGAGATACCCCCCCCCCCCACTCTCTGGTGTCAGGCCCCCCCTCCCTCTCTCTCTCTGGTGCCTGAGCGTTACTGTGCAGGACGCTGAGCTCTGGCTGTGCTTCAAGGAACTGACCAATCCTATTTAATAGAATGCACCTCCAACATTCTGAAGCCGAGAAACCTCGTTGGTCACTTCTGCTTGTGACGAACCCGGAAGTACGTGATGTCAATTCAGGAGATGGATACAGAGAGCAGGAATGCCTCAGCCATGCAGTCAGCTTCAGAATGTTGGAAGTGCATTTTATTATATAGGATGAAAGATGGTAAGAGTATAAGAGCTTAGTAATACTGTACAGAATTAGTGAAGGTTTTACAGAAAACAGAAGAAGTATAACAGATACTGTACAGAGTAATGATGGGGTCAATATTGAGCTGGTGGTGTTGAGCGTTTTTTTAGCTGCCTGCAGGGTTAGTCCCAGATAGTGAAAGCCGAGCCATATCCAGGTTTATGAGGCCAGCTGTCTCTTATGTGGTTAAATGCGATATTCATAGAGGCCCTTTTACTAAGGTGTGTACATAATGCGTTTCTAATTGGAACTACCACCTGGCTACCACGTGCCCCGAGCGATAATTTCATTTTTGACGCATGTCCAAAATACGTGGTAGAAATTTTCTACCGCGTGGCGCTTACCTGGTGGTAATCGGCAGTATACACGTGCTGACAATTACCGTCGGGTTAACGCGTGAGACTTTACCGCTAAGTCAGTGGGTGGCGGTAAGGACTCAGGCCAAAAATGGACGCTCGCTGATTTTTTATTTTTTTTTATTTTTATTTATAGACTTTTATTAGAAATACATGCCATTACAACAAGTAATATTTCACACATGGCCACTGAACATCTGATATCAATAACACAGATCAGTACAGCAATTAAACATGTACAACTAACCTAAACTTAAACCCCAAATCCTACGCTCGCTGATTTTAATTTTGCCACACATCCATTTTCGGGCAAAAAAGAAAAAGGCCTTTTTTGCAGGCACGCTGAAAAATGGGCCTGCGAGCGTCCAAAACATGCGCCTACAGCAGCACAGGGCATTTTTCGGCGTGCTTTAGTAAAAGGGCCCCTTAAACCGCATAAAGATAGGACTGACTTTTATGTGGTCCAATTTAACCGCTAAACTTTGGTAGTTAAGTGCCAACTCCGCCCCCAGACCACCCACGAAATAGTCAACTCTGAATTTAGCGGCCAGTGGTGATATTCAGTGGCGCTGACTGGTTAAGGGTTACTGAGTATCGGTGGATAACCCCGAACAAGCGATGTAACTGGCTAGTTGCCGTTCGTGGCTGGTTAAATCGCTTTCAATATCAACACCAACGTTTATTGTAATGTACAGCTGTGTAATAATAAATATTGTACATAGTAAGAGGAGGTATTACAGAGGACAGTTGAGTAAAGCTAAGTTACTTACCTATAACAGGTGTTCTCTATAGTCATCAGGATATACAAGGAGGTGATACCATTCTATAGAGCCTAGCACATTAAGGGGTCCTTTTACTAAGGGGTACTGAAAAATGGCCTGAATGTTTTTGATGCGCGCAGGTCCATTTTTCAGCACGCCTAGAAAAAAGGCGCATTTTTTTTGTGTGTCCGAAAATGGACATGCAGCAAAATTAAAACCAGCGCGTGTCCATTTTCGGCCTGAGACCTTACCACCACCCATTGACTTGGTGGTAAGGTCTCGCATGCTAACTGAGCAGTAAGTGTCATGACGCGTGTGTAAACTGGCACATGGTAGAAAATATTTTCTACCAAGTGTTTTGTACGCACATCAAAAATGGATTTACTGCCCGGGGCATGCGGTATTGACGCGTGTTGGACGCTCATAGGCGCCTACATGCCATAATAAAAGGACCCCTAAAAGGTTTAGAAAGTGTTCATGTGGAGCTCTTCCCACAATACATCAGTGGCGTAGCTACGTGGGGCCGGGGGGCCTGGGCCCCCGTAGATTTGGCCCTGGACCCCCCTGCCGATGACCCGCCCGACCCCCCCCCTCCCACCGCCAACCCACCGTCGCCGTCCTTTGCTGGCGAGGGACCCCAACCCCCACCAGCCGAAGTCCTCTTCTCGCAAAAGGCTTCCTTTTGTTTCTGACATCCTGCGCGTACAACGTTGGTTGGGGTCCCCCGCCAGCAAAGGTAGGCAACGGCGGGTTGGCGACGGGAGGGGAGGATCGAGCGGGTCGGCGGCAGGGGGGCGTTGTCGGCAATGGCGGGGGGGGGGGGGCGGCGGCACCGGGGGGGCTAAAATATGCCCCCTCACCTCGGGCTCTGGACCCCCTCCCACCGAAGTCTGGCTACACCCCTGCAATACATCATAACGTGTGTAACCCTTGGTAAAAAAAAATTATTTTTCTACCTTTGGGGGTGGGGGGGTGTTCTAGAGAAAGAAGTGGTCCATGATGGCACCCGGGGGTAGAGGCCACGTGATTTCAGCCCTGCCACAGGTGCTAAAGATTTTTCCCCAGAGGTCCTGTTCCTGAGCCGCTGGAGGCTCGTTTTAGGCTGGGGAGACAAGGCAGGAAAGGCCCTGGCTCTGCCTGAGCCTCGGGCCGAGTGGGGAAGCCTGCTGCACATGTGCGTGACCTCATTGTGCATGCACAGCGATGACATCATGAGCATGTACATGTTTGGAGGTCCCATTTTTGCCCTGGAAGTTGGGAAGACTAAAAAGAAGATTTTGAGGGTCCAGGAGGAAAGTTTTTAACTAGCAGGAGGAGCCCGGAGAATGAAGGGCTTTATGGGGTTGTGATTGTGCACAATTGTGCAATCGCACATACATGATGACGAACATATTTTTGAAGTGGCCCAAAGAATGCTGGGAGAGGAAGGGGGCATTGGGGAGCCCAGAACAACCTGAAAATGATGTGAATTTCCGTGCATGCTCATTAAGAGGAAAGGAGACTGGCACTGACACCTTCTCAAAATATTTATAGTATTTTAAGAGTTCAGACACTGTTATAAATTAAAGAATGTAGGTGCCCAGAGGTTCTAAAGATGTATTATGACCCTTTTTAAAAAAATTGATATGAAGTCTTTATTGAGTACTAGTAAAAAAGCCCCGTTTCTGATGCAAATGAAACGGGGGCTAGCAATGTTTTCTTCTGTGTGCATGTGGGAGTGTGTGTGTCCGTGCCCTCTGGCCTCTCTCCCCTCCCCCCTCTGAGTCCTTCACTGTTACAGAGCCAGCGATTTGATTTGGTGCTCTGCTGTTTTCCTTCACTGACTGTGTTACAGAGAGGGCGGGGCAGACACTCATAGGGAAACCGGATATCTCGCCCCCTTCACGCTTCCGGCTGGAGGCTTCATAGAACGTTGGTGTTGCCTTTTATATAGAGAGATTGAGAAATCCCTGTACAGAGGATACTACATGAAAAAGAAACAGCGTACAATCGTACATGAAGATATAAACAAAATAGCCCCAGCATAACCCTCACAAAGTTACCTTGCAACAATACAATAACTACATGAATTCCAACTCTGCCAACTACATAAACAGTGACTCCAAAGTTTTGAAATTTTAGTAAACCTTCCCCCACCTTCCAACACCCACCTATCCCACCCAACTAGACCAAGGTCCCTCCCCTCTCACCCCTACCTGCCCTCCCCTACCCCCTTAACATTCACAGTGCTTCAGAAAGGGCTCCCATATTGCCTCCCACTTCGCCTCCGTGTGACCTTGCACAGCCCGAAGTCTCTCCATTTCACATAAGAACCATAATTTATTTAACCATCTCGTCAGAGGAGGGACATTTTGCAGATTTCCAATACCCAGCAATCACAACCCTCGCAGCCACCATTGCTTGCCTATTATGACCCTTTTTATGTTTCAATCATTTTTATTAAGTGAACATAATCAGCTGTAACATTTCACATTACATAAGCAAGTTCCATAACAGCAATTGGCATATCTTCACATTTTGTCTTTTTATTGATATTAGTATTTCCCCCCCTAAACTACTCCCCCTCCCCTCCCTGTTCCCTCCCCCCCTTTTTTCCCTTATATATCCAATAACAAGCAGAGGTTACAGGAGCAGCAGCAACGGGGATTATAGGTTCAATATCTGGCTCCGGACCATTGGGGTCAAGGTTTCCCAAAAGGGTGCCCATCTGCATTCAAATTGTTGTCTTCTTATCCGTGGCTGGTTCCGCATTGCCAGATGTTCTGTACGTAAAAGTATAAGCATTTGAGTTCGCCAATATTGCAGTGATGGTGGTTTGTTCCCCAGCCACTCCTGCAGGATTGCTTTTTTCGCTACTACTGTAGCTCTTTTTACAAAGTCTGTGAATCCCTTCGGCGTTGGCTTGCTTAGCCTTGGGTGTCCAAAAAGCAACTTTGGATCATATGTCCATCTTCGGGACCAGAGTTCTGTCACTTGTTGTAGTATACTTTTCCAAAACCAAACCACTCTTGGGCATGTCCAAAACATGTGAGCCAATGTAGCCCCTTCTTGATGGCATTTCCCACATGCTCCATCCGGTGATGCTCCCATATGGAAAGCTCTTCTAGGCGCCACATATATCCTTAGTGCGAATTTTTATGACCCTTTTTAATGAAGTTTTAAGTGTGTGAGTTTCCCATTTGGGGGTCATAAAAGTTCTTATATAAATCTGTTTAAAGCAAGGCTGTAAGGTGTTGCATGTGGTTGAAAACCTAAAATGAAGGGTTTTTATAGTGTAATTTTAATGATTGAAAAATGGTAAGGGGCTGTCTCCATAGAATTCTATGGCATGACTCTGATTGGCTGCACAGTTCCAAGAAGGAGCCTGTTTCTAGGGCCAATTAGAGTCTCTCGCTGTGAAGAAGGAGGAGGAGGCTGAGTGGTTGTGTCTGTGTGAGAGGAAATTTGAACAAGAATAAATTTGAAAATTATAAGGAGGGAAGGATAAAGAAAGTTAGAGTAATATTTAAAGAAAGTGTTTGGTAAGGAATTTAGGTCCTTGAACTCAGAGGGCGGGAGGGAGGGGGGGCCCTGGCACACACTCTCATGCTCACACACACTCTCTCTCTGTCACACACACACACACTCGCACCCAGACTCACTCTCTCTCTGTCACGCACATTCACTCTGTCTCTCTCACATAGTCACTCTCACACACACTCTCTCAAACATACACACTCCGAGGAAAACCTTGCTAGCGCCCATTCCATTTGTGTCAGAAACGGGCCTTTTTTACTAGTATTTAAAGAAAGTGTTTGGTAAGGAATTTAGGTCCTTTTAAAGGATTTTTTGGCCTTGTTTCAAGCCGCGCTGGTGGTCCCCGGTGCAGTAATGCTGATGGGCTTCGTTGACATTGCCACGCGGGAACCGCTAGTGTGGCTTGATAAGTGAGGTCCTAAGTTATTTAAAGCTGAGTGAAGAAATTTCAGAAAAAGAATTTACTTATAAATTGTTCAGTGTTTAAATAGAGAGAGTAAATTATTGCGATTTTCGTACAATTTATAGAAAGCAGGGACGTAGCCAGACTTCGGTGGGAGGGGGGTCCAGAGCCCAAGATGAGGGGGCACATTTTAGACCCACCTGCCAGTTTTGACCCCCCAGCGGCGGCACCCCTCCCCCGTCCCTTTTGACCCTTCTCCCCCGCCACCGCCAGGTACCTTTGCTGGCTGGACTCCCCAACCCCTGTCAGCCGAAGTCCCCTTCAGCGTCAGTCTCTGAGTCTGGCACGTTCGCTGATCTGGATTCTGTTTGAAACAGAATCCAGATCAGCAATGTGCCGGAGACCGGCGCTGAAGAGGACATCGGCTGGTGGGGGTTGGGGACCCCCGCCAGCAAAGGTACCTGATGGCAGCAGCAGGGGAGGGTTGGCAGCAGCGAGAGGGGGGGGATCGAATGTGACAGGGGAGGGTCGGCGGTGGGGGGGGGGTGAAAGCAGGGGGGCCAGGGCTAAATCTGCGGGGGCCCATGCCCCCACCTAGCTATGCCCCTGATACAAAGTCTGAAGAGTCTGATAGTCTTTGGTTTATATATAAACATTGAGGGGCCCATTTACTAAGCTGAGGTAAAATATGGCCTGCGCTAGTGTGGATGCGTGAAATTGGTGCGCGCTGGGCCATTTTTTACTGTGGCAGGTAAAAAGGCCTTTGTTAAATGGGGAAGTAAATGGCCATGCGCTACTATTAAAAGTACTATTAAAAGTAGCGCATGGCTATTTACTGCCTGAGCCCTTAATCACCACCTATTTACTTGGCAGTTTGGGCACCTGCACTACTCGGAGATTGGGTGGCAGAGTCGGTGGTGGGGGGCGGGGCTGGTGGTTGGGAGGCAGAGCTAGTGTTGGGCAGACTTCTACGGTCTGTGCCGTGAGGATGGCAGATACTAATCAAGGTCAGGTATACACAAAAGGTAGCACATATGAGTTTATCTTGTTGGGCAGACTGGATGGACCGTGCAGGTCTTTCTCTGCCGTCATCTACGATGTTACTTTGTAATCGGGCACAGCAATGTGGCTACACTGCCAATTACCACCAGGAACACCCCCCCCCCCCCATGGTAGAAAATAGAAAATTATTTTCTACTCCGGGAAACAGTGTACGCCAACTTCAGAATTACTTCCAGGCGCCTGTGCTACCCCAGCGGCAGGGCTGCCGATAGACTGGGCCAGGCCCGGGACAAGGCCGCCCCCGGGGACCCCCCACCCGAGGTCGCCGGGCCCCCCGCCACCGGCCCTCTCTCCACCCCCGGGCCCTCTGCACTGACCTTAGGCACCTCACCTTCGAAGGCGCAGCAAGCAGCTGCAGACCACTCCTTCCTTCCGTGTACCCCCCTCGTGGAAGTTACGTCAGGCGAGGGCGGGACACGGAAGGAAGGAGTGGTCTGCCACTGCTTGCTGTGCTTTCGAAGGTGAGGCGCTTAAGTTCAATGCCAGGAAGTGATGGAGGGCGGGCGGGCCGGACTGCGGCAGCGGCGCCGGGCCCCCCCCCCCCCCGGAGGCCCGGGCCCGGGGAATTTTGTCCCCCCTGTCCCCCCCTCTCGGCGGCCCTGCCCAGCGGTAGTGTTGATTTGGCCCACACTACCTGCATGGTAGCCCTGCCATGGCTTAGTAAAAGGGCCGCTTAAAGTTTTCTGCAACTGATCTGAAAATTAAGATGTCCTTTTATGAATGTTGAAATGTTTACAAACTCGCCAAGGTAAATTTAATTCCTAGTTAAAGAATTTCAGTCATTGGAAAGAACTTGAAGAAACTTAGGGCCCAGTTTACTAAGGCGCGTTAGCGTTTTTAACGCACCTACAATTAGCATGCGCATTAACCATGTAGGTGCCTATAGAGATATTGTAAGCACCTATACGGTTAACGCGTGTACATGGTTAACGTGCGGTCAAAATGTTAACGTGCCTATAACGCAGCTTAGTAAACAGGGCCCTTAAAGTTTCTAATTTTTTTTTGGTCATCTTAAATAAAAAGAGGTGGCATTTAAAGTAAATCTGTCCAAGTGAGAGGTTATGACCTGCGGAAACTTTGGACTCAGAATGTGTTAGTTTCTGACTGAGTTTAAAATAGTGACTTAATGGAATAGAATACTCCTGTCTTTTTTTTTTTTTTTATTTATTTATTTATAATTTTATAATTTTAACAAGGTAATCCTTGCTAGAAACACAGACAAATAGTATATATATACAACATTCTCATCCAATATTGCCAATAATAAGTAAATATGAAAAACTTACAAAGGAAAACAAGTCTTGCAATGGACAGGAAGTTTGTACACTTAAAGATAAAGAAAATAATTAACCTTCCTTAGACCTCAATTAGAGGGGGGAGTGATAGAATTAGAGAAGTTACAAAAATAGAAATCAACATTGTTAACAGGTAAAGGCTGCTTACTCCAGGATAAAATCATTTCAACTGTTTCGCCTCTAGGAATGATTCCAGTTGTTCAGGTGAAAAAAAAGTATATTTGGTCTGACCTAATTTAACCACACATTTTGCTGGATATGCCAAGAAAAAAGAACCTCCAGTATCAATTGTTCTTTGTTTCAATTTAAGAAAAGCTTTTCTTTTTTGTTGTGTCTGTTTGGTCACGTCTGGAAAAATCCAGACCTTAGAACCACAAAATTGAGCCTTGGTATTGCGAAAATACAATCTTAATATATTATTATAGTCTTGTTCAAAGACAAGAGAAATCAATAGTGTGGCTCTATCAAGTGTTGTTTCAGAAGATTGTTCCAAAATGGCTGAAATATCTTGAAAGTCTGAGGTAATATTTTCTGTTCCTCTTATCTCCCCTTTTGGTTTAGGAATGAAGTAAATTTTATTCAGTGGAGGAATAGCTTCCATGGGGATTTTGAGGATCTCATTTAAATATCTTCTAAATATTTCTATCGGCGATAACCCTAAGACTTTAGGAAAATTCAACAGACGGAGGTTAAGCCGTCTGTTGTAGTTCTCTAATTGTTCAATTTTCCGTCTTATATCCATATTATCTTTGATAAACATTGTCTTAAATTCCTTAAATGATTCAACTTCTTTGCCAAGATCAGAAACTTGCTTTGTTAGAGTATCTTTAACAGAATCAACATTAACTTTTAGCTCTTCCAGCTTGGCATTTAAATTTAAAACGTCACCTGAAGTTTTTTGTAATGTGGAGTTCATCAGGTTCAGCATCTCTCCAATCGATTCCAATGTCACCTCCGGTTTTTTTTCTGAGGATAGAAAAACTCCCTCAGACATCAGCGTCGATTTTGCCATGCCTGGGTCCTCGCTGGATAGCCCCGCCGATACACTTCCGGAATCGGCAGGGTTTCCCTCCAGGGACGCCGTCGACGCTGGACACGGAGGAGTCCGAAGAGTTGAAGGTGGTGAAAGGGAGGTTTCCTCTCCCAGCGGGGAACGCGCTTCTCCGAGTGCTCCCGCGGCGGGATCCTCCTCACGAAGCCTAGAGAAACCGGTAAAGTAGCGCTCCAGAGATGCTTGGACTGGGGAAGACATCGAGGTAGGCTGAGGATCTAACTTTAGCTTCCCTTTTCTTTTTGAATGAGGCATTGTATTAAAAAAGAATACGTTCTCTCTCCAAACACTCCGAGCTCACTACCATACGACCGGTTGAGCAGCCATCTTGACACGCCCCCCCACGAATACTCCTGTCTTGAGATAATATTTTATTTATTTTCCTATTACTACAATTTAAGGAAAATACTATTAACCAGTTCTTAATTTTTGGAACTTACTGGTTATACATTAGTGAGAACTGAATGTGGAAAGAGTGAGAGCTGACTGTGGAGAAACATTTCTCTGAAGACATCAAACCTATCAGAAGATTAATAGAACAGAACACGGAGTTAAAGTAAAGAACAGAATAGGAAATCTAGGAAGGGATTAATACGATTATTTTATTATGAAAAAGTTGGGGGGGGGGGGGTCTTTTACTAAGGCGTGCTAACATTTTTAGCGCGCACTAAAAACAGGGACGCGCTAAACACTAGAGATGCCCATAGGAATACATTGGCATTTCTAGCGTTTAGTGCACGCCTATTTTTAGCACGCACTAAAAATGCTAGCACGCCTTGGCAGAAGACCCCCTTAGTTTTTTCAACAATGCAGGAATCCACACTTCTGTTAGGAACACAGAACTAGTCTGTACACGTACAGATAAGGCAGTTTTTTATTCCTTTATTCTTTGTAAAGTTAGACACAGATACTGAAGACCATCAGTGGCGTAGCCAGACAGCCAGTTTTGGATGGGCCTGAGCCCAAAGTAGGTGGGCACAAAATTTGTGTTTTGAGTGAACTGAAATGACGGCTACGCGGGGGTGGAAAGTGGAAACAGATTACAAATTGGCTTCCTTACCTTGCTTACAATGGACTAGATAGGTTCACTTCCACTCTGGTCTTGGGCAGCGCTTTCTCCCTTCTCCATCCCCTCCCGAGTTTTGCATTTCTCCCTGTCTTCTGCCGCTCACCCCATCCGCGTGGTCTGGTCATTTTTACTGCCCTGAAGCGCCGTTCTCCCTCCAGCACCGGCGATTCCCATAGTCAGCCTTCTGCCAGCTTGCGTCGTCGGGGCCTCTCCTCAGGTGCGCGTCCCACCTTTGCGGAAAACAGGAAGTTGCAGAGTAGGCGGGACGTGCCTGAGAAGAGGCCCCGACGACGCACGCTGGCAGAAGGCTGGCTATGGGAATCGCCGGTGCTGGAGGGAGAACGGTGCTTCAGGGCAGTAAAAGGGAGCAGACCACGCGGACGGGGAGAGCGGGCAGAAGAGGCAGGAAAAGATTGCAGCCTCGCTTGGGAGAGCTATGCCACTGGCTGGGTTGGGGCTAGTTGCCAAAGGAGTATCTGGGAATGGAGTGGATGTTGTGCCGTTCAGGGAAACAAGCGTTTATAAACAGCTTGAGAATCTGAAAGTGGACAAAGCTATGGGGCCGGATAGGATACATCCCAGGATACCGAGAAGCCCTGGCAGGAACTCTTAAAGGATTTATTTAATAGATCTTTAGAGACGGGAGACTGGAAATGAGCTGATGCGGTCCCTCTTCACAAAAGGGAAGAAGTGAGAAACTACAGGCCGGTAAGCCTCATGTCAGCGATTGGGAAAATAATGGAGTTGCTGCTGAAGGAAAGGATAGTTAACTTTCTAGAAGCCTAGGAGGCATATTTTCAAAGCACTTTGGGAGGCTAAGTTCCATAGGTTTCTATGGAACTTTGGGAGGCTAAGTGCTTTGAAAATAAGCCTCAATGTGTTACAGGATCCAAGGCAACATGGCTTTACCAAAGGAAAATCCTGCCAAATGAATCTTATTGACTTCTTTGACTGGGTGACAAAAGAACTGGGTGAACGACATGTACTAGATGTAATCTACTTGCAGGGCCGGTCTTAGGCAGAGGCGACCAAGGCGACCGCATAGGGCCCCGCACCTAAGGGGGCCCCGCATGGCGTGCCTAAGGGGGTCCCACGCAGCGCCTCAACTCTCTCGTGCCTCCGCTCCAACCTCCGCCGCTGCTCACCTTAGTCGCCTGAGATAATCCCCATTCCCGTGGCTCGGCCACTCTGCTCCCGCCACCACCGGCGCGGCATCCACCCCCGGCTTGGGCCCGCCACTAATTGTAGTGGACTTGAACTGAATAATTTCTGGGGAGGGGAGGTTTCATGATAGCATTGTGCTTATTATTTCAATCAGTTTTTTTTTTTTATTACAAGTTTAGCTTCATTTGTCTTTATTTGAAATTTCGTAAATAAAAAAATGTTCTAAAAATGGAATAATCGTATCAATGGGGTGGAGCTAGGGTGAGGGCGGAGCTAGGGTAGGGGCGGGGCTGGGTAGGCGGGGCTAGGATGGGGCCCCACCAAATTGGTCTGCATAGGGCCCCGCACTTGCTAAGACCGGCCCTGTCTACTTGGATTTCAGGAAGGAAGAATTGTAATAATGGAGTCATTTTATTGATTTGCACATGTATTGAAGCATGTATCCACTGGAAGGAAGTTTAATTAAGGACATGTGGTATCAAACCCACACCAGCGCTCCAGAAGAGCAAAAAAAAAAAAAAAAAAGAAATCCTGCAAATAAGTACTGCTTTAATTATTTTTGTTACATTTGTACCCCGCACTTTCCCACTCATGGCAGGCTCAATGCGGCTTACATGGGGCAATGGAGGGTTAAGTGACTTGCCCAGAGTCACAAGGAGCTGCCTGTGCCTGAAGTGGGAATCAAACTCAGTTCTGCAGTTCCCCAGGACCAAAGTCCACCACCCTAACCACTAGGCCACTCCTCCACTCCAATTTGAAGCATTGCTATAGAGATTTGACAGACAGAGCTGTTATGCTATTGGAGAGTTTGGAATATTAGAATCAACAGGCAGGGAGGGTCTGGAATGCGATGATGGATGGTCAAGTGTGAACTGCCAGTGTGGCACATTAAAATTCTGAGCACTATCACTAAATTAACATAAGTAATAATATTTTTTAAAAGATTAAAATATAAGGAATAATTTTGATATCTATCATTGGTTTCAATAGTGATGCACTTGGGGTGCAGAAATCCAAAAGAGATGTACCAGATAGGAGGAGAGAGATTGGTAAGCTTGGCTCAGAAGAGGGACCTTGGGGTGATGGTGTCCGAGGATCTGAAGTTGACAAGTGGAGGACTGGCCTAGTGGTTAGAGCACCGGGCTTGCAATCCAGAGATGGCCGGTTCAAATCCCGCTGCTGTTCCTTGTGATCTTGGGCAAGTCACTTAACCCTCCATTGCCTCAGGTACAAACTTAGATTGTGAGCCCTCCTGGGACAGAGAAATATCCAGAGTGCCTGGATGTAACTCACCTTGAGCTACTACTGAAAAGAGTGTGAGCAAAATCTAAATAAATAAATACGACAAGGCAGTGGCCATGGCCAGAAGGATGCTAGGCTGCATAGAGAGGGGTATAACCAGTAGAAGAAAAGAGGTGTTGATGCCCCTCTACATGTCATTGGAGAGGCACCACTCGAGTATTGTGTTCAATTTTGGAGGCCGCATCTTACTAAGGAGCACTTGTGTTGTTCTTTATGATATGTCTTGTTGAAGAGATGGGTCTTCAGTAGTTTGCGGAAGTTGGTTAATTCATAGATCGTCTTTAGGTTGCGAGGCAGCACGTTCCAGAATTGTGTGCTCATATAGGAAAAGGTTGATGCATGCGTTAGTTTATATTTTAGACCTTTGCAATTGGGGAAATGAAGATTAAGGAATGTACGAGATGATTTTTGGGCATTCCTGGGTGGTAGGTCTATCAGGTCTGACATGTAGGCTGGGGCATCGCCATGAATGATTTTGTGAACTAGGGTACACACCTTGAATGTGATGCGTTCTTTGAGTGGGAGCCAGTGTAGTTTCTCTCGTAGGGGTTTAGCACTTTCATACTTTGGTTTTCCGAATATAAGTCTAGCTGCAGTGTTCTGGGCTGTCTGGAGTTTTTTGAGTATTTGCTCTTTGCAGCCAGTTTAGATGATTGAGTACCAGTGATTGTACCAGATTGCGGAAGACAGTTCTTGGGAAGAATTGTCTTACTCTTTTTAATTTCCACATTGAGTGGATCACCTTTTTGGTTGTGTTTTTCGGGCAATTTTCAAGTGTTAGGTGCCGATCAATGGTAACTCCAAGAATTTTTAGGGTGTCCAAAATTGGTAGGTTCAGTTTTGGTGTGTTGATGGTGGTAAATTTGTTCGTGTTGTATTGAGAGGTGAGTATTAGGCATTGGGTTTTATCTGCATTAAGTTTCAGCTGAAATGCATCTGCCCATGAATGCATGATATGTAGACTTTGGTTGATGTCGCTGGAAATTTCCTTTAAGTCTTGTTTAAATGGGATGTAGATTGTTACATCATCAGCATATATGTATGGGTTGAGGTTTTGGTTTGATAGTAGTTTGGCCAATGGTATCATCATTAGGTTGAATAAGGTTGGTGAAAGGGGGGATCCCTGTGGAACTCCGCATTCAGGTGTCCATGTGTCTGATGTAATCGAATTTGATGTTACTTGATATGAGCGTGTGGTTAGGAACCCTTTGAACCAATTGAGAACGTTGCTTCCGATACCGAAGTATTCGAGGATGTGTAGTAGAATTCCATGATCAACCATGTCAAAGGCGCTGGACATGTCGAATTGTAGAAGTAGTATGTTCTTGCCGGTTGCTATCATTTGTTTGAATTTGGTCATGAGCGTAACTAGTACTGTTTCAGTACTGTGGTTAGAACGAAATCCTGACTAGGAGTTATGTAGCATTGAGAACTTACTTAAATAGTTTGTGAGTTGTTTGGTCTGTTATTTTGGTTATTAAGGGAATGGATGCTACTGGTCTATAGTTGGTAAGTTCACTAGCATTTTTCTTTGCATCTTTGGGTATAGGGGTGAGTAGAATGTTTCCTTTCTCCTAAGCCGTGTATTTTTATTTTATTTTATTTATTGCATTTATACCCCGCTCTTTCCCGCTCGGTAGCAGGCTCACTGCGGCTTACATAGTATCACAGAAAGAACAACTGTAGCAACAGTAGAGGTATGATGTGGTTGTTAGGAAATAGGTTGAGATAGGTGAAATGGGCAGGGGATGTAGGGGTAGGAGAGGTAGGAGTGGTGTAGAGTGGGTTCATAGGTTAAAGTCTGGTCATTTGGGTAGGCTTGTTTGAAGAGGTAAGTTTTTAGCAACTTCCGGAAGGGTAGATGGTCGCTAACTGTTCATATGGGTCTTGGAAAGGCATTCCACAGTGTAGGTGCCTACGCAAGCCCAACATGTCAGTTTGAAGTTTCCACCCAGCTACCGCGTGGCCCATGCAGTAATTTCCTTTTTACGTACATCCGCTATGCGTGCCAGAAAATATATTTTATTTTCTGGCGTGCGGCGAAAATCGGGCGGTAACTCCAACTCAACGAGTGTAAGTGATTACCGCACGGTTAACGTGAGAGATCTTACCGCTAAGTCAATGGCTGGCGGTAAGGTCTCAGACCCAAAATGGACGTGCGACAATTGTTATTTTGCCGCACGTCCATTTTCGGCAAATATTTTGAAAAGGCATTTTTTACAGGCACACTGAAAAATGGATCTGCGCTCACCCAAAACCCACGCCTACACTACCACAGGCCATTTTTGAGCGCATCTCAGTAAAAGGACCCCTAAGGATGTAAAAAGACTTGAAGCAGTTCAAAGAAAAGCGACGAAAATGGTATGGGATTTGCGTTGCAAGATGTATAAGGAGAGACTTACTGACCTGAATGTATACCCTGGAGGAAAGGGGTGATATGATACAGACATTCAAATATTTGAAAGGTATTAATCTGGAAATAAACCTTTTCCAGAGACGGGAAGGCACCAGAACTAGAGGACATGAATTGAGGTTGAAAGGGGGCAGACTCAGGAATAATGTCAGGAAGTATCTTTTCATGGAGAGAGTGGTAGATACCTGGAATGCCCTTCCGCAGGAGGTGATGGAGATGAAAATGGTAACAGAATTCAAAAATGCATGGGATAAACACAAAGGAATCTTTTTTAGAAGGCATGGATCTAAAGAACCTTAGCAGAGATTAGGAACTGGTAATTGGGGAAACAAAGCAAGTACTGGGTAAACTTTTACGGTCTGTGCTCTGATCGTGACTGGACAGATTCAGCTTCAGTTTCAGAAATTGGAGAACAAGGCCAGTGCTGGGCAGAGTTCTGCGGTCTGTGCCCTGATCATGGCTGAATAGATTTGGATGGGCTGGAGTGGAGCTCTTCAGGGGCTTTGATGTTAACTTCAGAAATTTTAGAACAAGGACTGTGCTGGGCAGACGTCTACGGTCTATTCCCTTAAAATGGCAAGGACAAATCAAGACCAGGTATACATATGAAGTATGACATAGCATACGTAATGAGTTTACCGTATTTTTCGGACTATAAGACGCACCGGACCATAAGACGCACCTAGGTTTTAGAGGAGGGAAATAGGGAAAATTTTTTTTTCCTTTTTCCCTCCTCTAAAACCTAGGTGCTCCGGTGCGTCTTGTCCGAGTTCGGGATCGCCCTCCCCTACTTACGTCACGCGATGTTCCCTGGTGGTCTAGTGACGTCGGGGCAGGAAAGAGCCCCCTCTTTCCTGCCCAGCGCGCTGCTCTCCGTCCTCCTGAATGCTGCCTGACGGTCTCGGCGAGATTCAAAATGGCCGCCAAGAATTGAAGTCTTGGCGGCCATTTTGAATCTCGCCGAGACCGTCAGGCAGCATTCAGGAGGACGGAGAGCAGTGCGCTGGGCAGGAAAGAGGGGGCTCTTTCCTGCCCCGACATCACTAGACCACCAGGGAACATCGCGTGACGTAAGTAGGGGAGGGCGATCCCGAACTCGCTACCTTCGGACTATAAGACGCACCCCCCATTTTCCTCCCAAATTTGGTGGGAAAAAAGTGCGTCTTATAGTCCGAAAAATACGGTATATTGTTGGGCAGACTGGATGGACCGTCATCTACTATGTTACTATGGTCTAAGTTACAGGATATACAACAAGCTAGTCCAGCTATGGAGCTCATTGTGCAGCGGCAGCTAAGAAAGCAAATAGAATATTAGGAATTACTAGAAAGGAATGGAAAACAAAAATGAGAATGGTATAATGCCTTTGTATTGTTCCATGGTACGACTGCATACCTGTGATACCATGAAGAAGGGCCAAAAAAATCTGACCCCTCACTATATTGTTCAATTCCATACTCTGTCAGGGATGGGTGGGCAAAAACATTGATCCAATTCTGGTCACTGCATCTGAAAAAAAGATATAACGGAATTAGAAAAGGTACAGAGAAGGTGACGAAAATGATAAAGGGAATGAGACAACTTCCCTATGAGGAAGGCCTAGAGAGGCTTTTCAGCTTGGAAAAGAGAAGGCTGAGGGGAAATATGATAGAGGTCTATAAAATACTGAGTGTAGTGCAACGGGTAGACGTGAATCACTTGTTTACTCTTTCCAAAAATACTAGGACTAGGGGGCATGCGATGACGCTACATAGCAGTAAATTTAAAATGAATCAGAGACAATATGTCTTCACTCAATGAGTAATGAAACTATGGAATTTGTTGCCAGAGAATGTGGTAAAAGCAGTTAGCTTAGCAGGGTTTTAAAAGTTTTGGATAATTTCCTAAAAGAAAAGTCCATAGATCATTATTAAAATGGACTTGGGGAAAATCCACTGCTTATTTCTAGAATAAGCAGCATAAAATGTATTATGCTGTTTTGGGATCTTGCCAGGTACTTGTGACCTGGTTTGGCCACTGTTGGAAACAGGATACTGGGCTTGATGGATCTTCAGTCTGTCCCAGTATGGCAACGCTTATATCTGATGTTCTTATGAGTGTGAAGCCAATCACCATCTCCCCTAATTCTATAACAAATTGACGCCTAACGGCAATTTCGGCACCAAAATGAGAAGCACGCGAAGCTCAGTTTTATAAAGACCCAAGTCAGGCGCACAACTTGCCTACCGTCCCTCTTTTTTCCACGTGGAAAAAAGAGGAGGGGATTGGGCAGAGAGTGGACGGAGCAGTGGGTGTCCTGAAAATCGACACAGAAAGCATAAACTGTAAAAGGCGTGATGCTGCCAAAGATCCATGCGGATTTTTGCTCCTGCTATAAAAACAGCTCCCAAGTCCAGTTGCATGAGCCTTTTTTTTTTTTTTTGAGTCTCAGAAACTTTGTTGGCGTGCTCTAATGTGTTTCTGGTGATGTTCTGAGATTTTGGCGAGTGGTTAGATCTTACTTTGTACTCAGTTCACCTGCATTCTGTTCTTGCCAATTCTGCCTTCATTCTTATTGCCAATTTCTAATGCACCTCTATCCCTTCCTTCTCTCCCTTACCCCTACCCTTTGCCCTTATGTTCCTTTCCCCCAGTCCTGACCCCGTAAGCCTAACATTTCTACGCGGAATATTTTATAAAATGGTTCTTAATTGTAGGGTGGAAATATCGCTCATTCACGCACCAAACCTTTTGGCCCCGAGATCATTAGAATAGGATACAGATTAGCACATTCAACCATGTTCTACACCCCAAGGGTTACCATATAGCTTCAGATAAAGGACAGATTGAGCCAGCCCAGGTTTGATTTCCATTGCTTTCAATGGAAGTAAAACCTGGACTGGCTCATTCAGTCCTCCTTTTTCTTGAACCTTATGGTAGCCCTACAAATCAGGCGTGGAATATGATTCGTGGTGGTTTTTCTTACTTTCTATATGCATCTCTCTTTTTTTTAATTCATTGTAGACACAAGTGTTTCTTACCCTGATTTCTGCCTCTGTGGGATAGTTCGCCCTTTCTTAGGGATCTTTAACTGCAACTGTTGCCTGATCTATAAAATAATGAGAGGAGTGGAACGGGGTAGATGTGAATCGCTTGTTTACTCTTTCCAAAAATACTAGGAATAGGGGGCACGCAGTGAAGCTACAAAGTAGTAAATTTAAAACGAATCACACAAAATATTTCTTCACTCAACGTGTAATTAAACTCTGGAATTTCATTCAACATGTAATTCAACTCTGGAATTCATTGCCAGAGAATGTGGTAAAGGCAGTTAGCTTAGCGGGATTTTAAAAAGGTTTGGATGGCTTCCTAAAGGAAAAGGCTATAGACCATTATTAAAATGGACTTGGGGAAAAATCCACTGCTTATTTCTAGGATAAGCAGCATACAATGTATTGTACTTTTTGGGGCTCTTGCCAGGTACTTGTGACCTGGATTGGCCACTGTTGGAAACAGGATGCTGAGCTTGATGGACCTTCGGTCTGTCCCAGTATGGCAATACTTATGTACGTAATGAGGGTAAATTCCTGTCTCATCTGTGCTGGCAACCAGCTTTCATTTTCCTATATGCAGCCTCACTGGCTGAAGTTGGTCTTAGGACAATGTGGATTCTGATGCATTATGGGACTGGAAGTGCTGATCTCAATCATGGTGATGGGGGTGTGGTATAAAAATATGCTGGAGCCTGTATAGCACTTCACATCCCATACCAGGGTGGTTTGTGGGTGGCCAGAGATGTTGGATATCTAACCTATGCAGTGCTATGGGTGCCTCATAGCATAGGCGCCCCGTATAAGAGGCTTGGGGAGGCTAAGCCTCCCCAGCCCAATCTTGATCTTCCCCTGGCTGCTGCCATCACAAACGCAGGGCTTGCGCAGCAGCCAGGGAGCTCGCCCACCTTCCTTCCTGCTCTCCCCGACCGGCAGCCTTCCTTGCCCCCCCCCCCCCGCATGTAAACCCCCCCCCCCCCCCCCCCCCCGCGTACAACCGTTTTACTCTCCCTGGCAATAACGTCTGTGAAGAAAAAGGCACTGCAGGCTTGCCTCCGTCTTCAGCTTTTCCCTTCGCTTTGCTCTTCACACACTGTCCCGCCTTCGCGGAAACAGGAAATGCATCATCGCGAAGGCGGAACACTGTGTGAAGAGCGAAGGGAAAAGCTGAAGCTGGAGGCGAGCCTGCAGTGCCTTTTTCTTCACAGACCTTGCTGCCAGGGAGAGCGAAAACGGTTAAGGCGAGGGCAGGGAGAATCGCTGGACATGGAGGGGAACAGATCGCTGGACAAGACATGGAGAGAAGGGGAGGGCAGGGGGAGAGAACAGATCGCTGGAGGGGAGGGCAGGGGAGAGGCGAATTTCTGGCCGTGGGTGGATGGATGGAGGGGAGGGCAGAGATCGCTGGAGAGAGGGGGAAGGCAGGGGGAGAGAACAGATCACTGGAGTGGAGGTGAGGGCAGGGGAGAAGAGAATTGCTGCATACAACAGAAGAAACTGGGACCAAAGCTAACAGAAAAACTAAATACTCAGACAGCAAAGGTAGAAAACGTTTTTTTAATTCAGAATTTATTAATTGGAATATGTCAGCTTTTGGAAATGTGCATCTGTGATATTTTGCATGTAAGTTTCAATTTTTCTAGTATTGCTGCATGCTGAGTCTGACTTCTTGAGGTAACTTTCCAGTTCAGTATTTTGCCTTCATATCTGTTGTGTCATGTGTTTTTCATGTGTGATCAAGGTGCAGTATTCAGCTAGCGTGTAGTATTTGTAGTATTTGCAGCCCTTTTTATTTTTTTCACTAGCTTGTGTACTGGTGTTTTAGAGCCCGGTGTAATTATAGTGCTGCCTTTCCACGCATAAGGTTGTAGCCCGTCCTGTCCTTGGAATTAGTGCTGTTATGGTTTGGTAAGGTTGTGAGTGTGTTTTTGTACACGTTTGTGTATAGTGTTTTGCAGTGGAGAGATTGTGTGTTGGCCTTACTGAGGTGGCACCAAAACATCAGAAAGGGTTTTAGAGCCTAAATCATGACACACTACCTCTTGAAGGATCTACATATGGTCGCTAATAAAAGGAGCTCATTGTGAACACTATCCACCCTAAAAGGGTGTTTTGTGGCTCTACATGAGAATTGTGATATTATGATCCCTTGTTTCATATTGTTGACGGTCTGCATTTTCCGTATGGGTGGTATGTTGGTGTATTAGTTTTTGTGCAGTGTAATATTTATGGTACAGTAAGGTTCTGAGTGTGTGTTTGCACAAAGTTGTGCATAGTGTTTTGCAGTTGAGCGATTGTGGTTAGCTTATGCTTTGAGCAACCACTTTATTCTTTGACATATGATACATATCTAATATTATTATTATTAACATTTGTATAGCGCTACCAGACGCACGCAGCGCTGAACACCTGACACAAAGAGACAGTCCCTGCTCAATAGAGCTTACAATCTAATATCTAAATTTAATAAAAGGTATTAATTGTGACTATTTTATTTTTACTTATTTTTTTTTTCTTTGTGTTGTCAGACAATTATGGAGGTAAGCACCGCCCCTGGCCCCGCCCCAACCCGCCCCTAACCCCACCCCCTTTAGCCTCCCCAAACAGTTGGGCCACCGACCGCCTATGCCTCATAGTCAGACTGTTCAAATTGTAGCTCTGCCTGTACCAGTAGCCTATTGGTTAGGGCCTGGGAGCCGGAAGGAACTGGTTTCAAGTCCCACCTTGCCAACCCACTCAATTAACCTCATACTGCTTTGGCAAAGCTAAGATTCAGTCCATGAGGGACAGAAAAGGTGCTTTTGTAAAAGTATGTCTGGAAACTTTCTACCTTGTACAACAGAACACTCCCACTGAACGTGTGTGTGTCACGACTGTGGTCGTGACTCCACTTTTCAGTCTCACCTTATATTCCGGTGGTGAGCTTCAGAGCGTCGGGTCCTCGAGGCAGAACCAGAATTCGTGAGCCCTTGGGCCACTGCCGAGGAGCAGCAGCGGCAGGCAAGACCACCCTGGAACTGGATACACAGAAGAGCAGGACTGGAACTCTGGACTGGAGTAGTACTGAGGCAGGCAACTAGAACAGGCAGAACATATATAGTATGCCCTATCAGACGGACTCTACACTTGTCTTTAGATTGTTTAGATTGTCTTTAGATTGTACACCTGTCTTTTAGATTGTAAGCTCCTTGAGCAGGGACTGTCCTTCCATGTTAAATTGTACAGCGCTGCGTAACCCTAGTAGCGCTTTAGAAATATTAAGTAGTAGTATTAGTAACAGGAACAGCTTCACCTGCGCTTGGCCACCGTTCCTCCGGAGTTGAGCTCCGGAGTGCGGGTGGCCGGCAGGACTTGCAGGATAAGGCAGGAAATGAAGATCCAGAGGACCCACCCTGGGTCTGGGATACACGAGAGAGGCTGGGCACGGAACTAGACTAGGACTGAAAGCTGCACGCAGCCACTAAGCCAGAAACACAAGACAGACTAAGGAGACACGATGTACAAAAAGGCTAGGCAGAACGGGGTTCAGGATATACACTCAGGATATACACCCTAGCTAGGCAGAGACAGGATTCAGGATATACACTCAGGATATACCCCTAGCTAGGCAGAAGCAGGGCTCAGGACATACAAGCAGGCTTGGCAGAAACAGGCCTCAAGATATACCAGAAAGCTGGGCATAAACAGGACTCGGGCTAAACACTCAGGAAATACACTAGCCAAGCAGAGGCAGGAAACAGGGTATACACATAAGCTGGGCAGAGGCACACAGAGAGTATCAGGATTCAGACTATAATCAGGGGCCGGCAGCAGGCAGAGTATATCTGGATTCAGGCTGTAGTTAGGGACGGGCAGCAAGCAGCGAATATCAGGGTTCAGGCAATAGTCAGGGGCAGGCAGAGAATATCTGGGTTCAGGCTGTAGTCAGGGACAGGCAGCAAGCAGAGAATATCCGGGTACAGGCTGTGGTCAGGCACGGGCAGCAGGCAGAGAATATCCGGGTACAGGCAATAGTCAAAGACTGGCAGCAAACAGAGAATAAACCAGGCACGGGCAGAGGTCAGGGCGGTGGCTGAAGCTCAGGAGCAAACCACCGCCGACAGGAAACAAACAAAGGCTGGAAGAAACAGTGGCTGCAAAGAGTGGAGCACCAGAAGGACTAGCAGTCTACAGACACACAAGCAGAAGGGCAAGAGCCCACACAGAAGGGCTAGCAGTCCACAGACACACAAGCAGAAGAGCAAGAGCCCACACAGAAGGACTAGCAGTCCACAGACACAATAAGCAGATGGGCAAGGCCCCAGAGACAGGCTATGTGGCAGTGCAACAGTACACTCACTAACCTGACGACCTTTAGGCATAACACGACACTATGCAAAGGCCCTGACTGCAAGCCCAGCACTTCCTTATGAAGGCCCTCCCTGATGAGGTCACAGGCACAGGACTCAGGCAGAAATCACACTGAAGCACAGGGAGGCTCCACACACACAGGTACAGTATAGTGAAGCAATTAGAGTCACGCTGGAGGCAGCCAGCACACAGAGAGAGAGAGAGCTAACTCAGGCAACACCCCCCCCCCCCCCCCCCCGGTGTAGTATAGTGAAGCAATTAGAGTCATGCTGGAAGCAGCCAGCACACAGAGACAAGACTAACACAGAAACAGACAGGAGCCAGCACAGATGCTGACCCCAGAAATAAGATGTCTGAGGGTGGTCACGACCACAGACGTGACACAGAGGTGGCTTCAGCTTGTTCTATTCTTTGCATTGTTGCCTCTGCTGCCATTTCCTGTGTGTTCCAAGCCTCACGCTGGTGTTCAGTGTGTTTCCTGTAGTCATGACATCATCAGTGAAAGCCTTCATAATGAAGGTGAGGACTTTCATTTGGGGCCTTTGCAATGCCAAAGGTCTCCAGGTTTGTCGGTGTGCTTGTGTAGCTCTTCTGCCCTGTTTCCTAGTCAGTATGCTTGTTTAGCACTTCTGTCCTGTTTCTTAGTTACTGTGCTGCCTTGGTTCTTTCTTTCTGTCTGTCTGTCTGTGTGCTAGGGTTAGCACGTCTGCCTGAGTTCTTCTGTTTGTTTGCTAGGGTTAGCACATCTGCCTGAGTTCTTCTATTTGTCTGTGTGCTAGGGTTAGCACGTCTGCCTGAGTTCTTCAGTTTGTCTGTGTACTAGTGTTGGCACTTCTGTCTTGGTTATTGCCTGTTTGATTTGTTGCTTGTGTGGCCATGTGGCCCAGCCTTGAGCTCTGCCTAGTCTGCCTCGCCTAGACCTCTGCCTAGTTTCTTCTTCCTTCTGTTGTGTTTGAGTTCCTGTTAAGTTTTGCAGCCCGCATGAGAGAGCTCTGTGTGCATCGGTTCCAGGTCGGCCTTGCGGCCTGTTTGAGTGGTTTATCCTCTGGCTTTACTTAGTTCTGGCCCTGTATTCCCTGCCTAATCCAGTCCTGGTTTGTGTCTTAGTGCAGCCTGTATGCTCTGTGCACTTCTGGTCTGTTTCTGCCTGAGTTCTCATTGCACTTCTAGTCTGCTCCAGTCCTGCTTGTTCAGTCCAGTCCTGGTTTGTGTCTTAGTACAGCCTGTGTGCTCTGTGCACTTCTATTCTGTTTCTGCCTATGTGTTTATTGCACTTCTAGTCTGCCCCATTCCTGCTTGTTTAGTCCAGTCCTGGTTGGAGGGTTTTGCCTGCTGCTGCTGTTCATCGACAGCAGCGCAAGAGCTCACGTTGTTCCTGAGTCTGTGACAGTTTGCTTAGAGCCTGGGATGGTGACAGTGTGTTTAGGTAAAACCAGACAGTTGGATCTGTTTTTTGGCTGTGGCTGGTGGGGGACAATTGAGTACTGAGCACCATTGTTCTATTCTCGAGCTGCATTCTGTCTTAGTGGCCCAGTTGGGCTGCATTATTATGTGCCTCATAACATTTGCTGAGCTTCACAGAGTTTGTTCTCCTGTTTCAGTGTATGTTCGGTTCAGTGTGATTGTGGAAGGCCAATAAAAGGCTCCCTATCTCTTACTCAGTGTCTGCTCTTATCACATTCTGGGAATATGCTATAGGAGGGCGAGGGCCTACTGCGATCAGGTATCGTGGCTCAGATGACATGGGTTCACAGCAGCCCTCGGAATAGCAGTATTGCAAATAACTCCCCAAGTGATACCCTTGCAGGTGACACATGCATCACAGGGCATTGTAACATCACTCCTTAGCTCTCCCTCTCCCTTCTACTCTTCATTGTGAGCAGAAAACCTGTGTAGTAACCTCAGAACCTATTAGGGCAACCAAGGGCATTGAAAGGAGAACACAGGACACCCATATTAACAAAGAACTCTTTTATATAAAATATATATAATAAAATTGTAACTATATATAATAAAAATGTAACAACTATAATAAACAGTAGAGTATCATAAAAAATAAACGATGGTTAAATCAATAAAAAGAAAAATACAAAAATGTGTAAAAAAATAAGATTTGTAAAAAAATAATAAATAAAACTATATACAGTGAACAAAAAGGTTAGGGAAGAAGGACGGAGGGAGGCCACCCCAAGAGCTGGAGGAGCTGCATCAGGAGGCATGGCAGACTAAGGGTCCTGGGAGGGGTCAGGTCACAGAATCCCAGCATGCTCTAGGGCAGATAATATGCGCCCTAGGCCATGCTAAGTCCTGGCCTGATCAGCTTCCAGGGCCCTCAGTCACTGGTCAGTGTCCTGGAGTGGTGACCCCCATTCCCTCCTCCGGCACAGATTCAGTTCCAGTGCCCCTGGATCTGCAGAAGCCTCAGCTCTCTGTGAGGGGGAGATGGAGAAAACTGCATTTTCTGCTCCCATTTGCATGGAGGCAGGCTATTGGTTGTTTATGAATATATGTTAAGCATTATCTGCAACAGATTTATTGCCTGTTCCTTTCATTTAAGGTTGTGCCGTTGAAGTACAAGTCCCTGTAATCTTGTAATTCACTGCAATAGATTCTTCCACAACACATGTTCCAGATCCCTGTGACTTATGAGACTCTTCCTACTGACTTGCTTTTTTCTGTGCATGCTGGGTTAGTCCCCCCCCCCCTTCTCTATTGAGTCTGTAAGAGTTAGTCTGCAGCATTCCCCCATGTGAACTTGAATCTGCCTATGCTGTACTTTGCTGTATGACCCCTTCAAGCTACTGTGATGCTATTAAGATTTCACCAGTATAAAAGTATATATATTTATTTATTTTATTACACTTGACATACTGTCAATCACCCTGCTCTCAGGGTGTTGCTGAATTCCTCCCAGCTTCTCTCTTGCAGGGGTTTTGCCGGGTTCTTGAAGCCTGGATTGGCCACTGTCAGAGACGGGATGCTGGGCTTGATGGACCCTTGGTCTTTTCCCAGTACGGCGGTGCTTATGTGGTTGAGAACAGTTTGCAAGGCAAAAACTCTTGTCCAGCACATCTGAACTAAGTTATTTTTCCTTGTTTGATTACTACATTAAAGAAGATTTCGGTTCAAGAGTTCTGAGTCTTCTCATAGTGAAGTTCTATACTCTGGTTTAAGCTGCTTGCCATTCATGCCAGGCCACTGAGAGGGCAGAACACTGCAGGAGGCCGTTGTCCTCTCTCTCAGAGATACTCCCCTCCTGAGGCTGGTCCTGCTGCTCCTGGGGTGGCTCAGGGAGGCTGGTGTGGCATGTTGGACTGGAGGTGCTGCTGCTTCCAGCTCCTTCTCCTTCCTCTTCTCCCCCTTCCTCCTCCTCCTCCTCTTCTCCCTCTTCTTCTTCTCATGCTTCCTCCTCCTCCTCCCCCTCCTCCCTATATATTAAAGGCTTGGGAGAAGAGCCAGGCTTTCACCTGCTTCCTGCAGTAAAGGTAGTCTTGAGTTCAGTGTAAATTGTCTATAGCAAGCTAAAGCTATTGTACACCATCTTGTGTAAATTTCTTCATAAAGGTGATTAATGAAATTTAATAAAATGAGACACTGAATATGATAATACATTGGACTATTAAGAGCAGAGACTGCTCCAAAAATCCATTTAAATGAAGTGTACACCGTTTTTCAGAGGTATTCAGAGCCTTTGAGGTTTGTGTTTTTCTCATGAAATTTCTGCTAATGGCCCTTCGGTGATTTGAAATGTCTTATGTGGTCCTTCATGTGAAAAGTTTAAGGGTTCCCATGCTAACCCATACAATTTTCTAAACATCACAGATCACATGTAGTCATTGTGTGAACCCAGAAAATTCTGTGGCCCTTTTACTAAGCTGCATAAGCGTGTACGTGTGCCTAACGCACGCCAAAATGGAGTTACTGCACGGCTACCACGTGGCTCTTGCGGTAATTTCATCTTTGGTGCGCGGCTGAAAAATCATTTTTATTTTCTGCCGTGCATATCAGGCGTGCGCCAAGTGGCATTTGGCATGCGTAGGTCATTACCACCCAGTTACCACGTGAGACTTTACCACTAGGTCAATGGCTGATGGTAAGGTCTCAGATCCAAAATGGACGCGCGGCAATTTTCATTTTGCCGCACATCCATTTTCGGCAAAAATGTTAAAAAGGCCTTTTTTTTACAGGTGCGCTAAAAACTGATTCTGCACCCACCTAAAACACACTACCGCAGGGCATTTTTCAACGCACCTTAGTAAAATGACCCCTCTATTCCTTGATTCATTAGGTATCTTTCTATAGTCGGTAATACATTGTTAATGTCTTCTATTCCTATCTAGCAGATAATAATGGCACACAGGAAGCGAAGAGAGAGCAGAATTATGAAGACCCTCCTGTAGAAATGGAACAAATACCAAGACAATCAGAAAATTTCTGGGAGAATATTTCCCAGGGGACCGAGTGGAGAGACACAAGGATTTATCAGCAGGAATCAGAGAAGGAGCAGAGATATCCAGTAAGAGACTCATCGGATGGAGTAACTGATTGGGAGAAATGTGACAGGAAGCTCACAAACACCCCTGAGCACCACCTGAGAGCAGAGAGGCTTTTCCAAAATGATAACAGTAATCATATCACATATTTTCTCCACCAGAGAGAGGAGAACGGGATGAAATCTTTTCTGTGTGACACCTGTGGGAAAAGCTTCAGTCAGATGTCACATGTGAAAAGGCATGAAATGATTCATATTGGAATCAGGAAGAAACCATTTAAGTGCAATGAGTGTAATAAATGCTTTGCTTATTTATCAGTACTAAAAATTCACCAAAGGGTTCACACTGGAGAGAAACCATTTAAATGTTCTGATTGTGATAAGAGCTTTTATCAGCAAGCAGGTTTAAAAATTCATCAGAGAATCCATACAGGTGAGAGACCATTTATGTGTCTAGTTTGTGGTAAAAGGTTTTATTACCAATCAAGTTTAAAAAAGCACAAAGGGAGCCATACAGGAGAGAAACCATATTCATGTCCAGAATGTGACAAAAGCTTTAATAGCCAGTCAGATTTAACAAGGCACAAGAGAATTCATACAGGTGAGAAGCCATATCCGTGTCCTGAATGTGGCAAAAACTTTGCTAATCTTTCTGGTTTAAAAAGACACAAGAGGATTCATACAGGAGAAAAACCTTATACGTGTGCAGACTGCGGCAAAAAATTTAATCACGAAACCCATTTAAAAATTCACAAAAGAATTCATACAGGAGAGAAACCATATACATGTCTAGAATGTGGCAAAAGCTTTAATCGCCGTTCAAATTTAAAAATCCACACAAGGATCCATACGGGAGAGAAACCGTACACATGTCTAGAATGTGGTAAAAGATTTACTCAGCGATCGGGTATCAAAAAACACAAGAAAAGTCATATGGCAGTCAAAGGGGAGCGCAGCAAAAAAGTCAGCAGGAAACCTGATGAATTGCGTTGTATCTCTGAGGGAAATACTCTTTCTCCCCAAGGCTTGCTCAGTACGTTCATGTGGTAACCCTGTGGTATAAAATGTATACCAAATTTCAGTAAGACAGCATTAATGTAAAAGTATGCATGCTGACCTGGATAAAAAGGTGCTGACCTGTAAGTTTTGCACTAAGGCTAATGATAGTTGTAGCGATAGTGCAAAACCTTCAGGAGAAGCTAACATCTCTGATGCAGCCATAGCCCATAGTGACCTTGTTAGACACTGATGAAAAATTTGAGAGGACTGAAAATCATTAGGTGGACACCTGATGATAAAAAAAGAGATAATGTACTGTTCACGTCATCTCTCAACAGTTTTTTGTGCTGCTTCCAAAATTGGAGAATCGTTGACAAAGCCCTCTATCAAACCTCCCACTGTGTCACGGGACCTCAGCGTCATGCTCACCCAGCTGATGAAAGTTCCTTTTGAGCCACTTGATTCCTGTCATCTGAAGTACCTGACCTGGAAGGTCTTATTTTTGGTTGCGGTCACTTCAGCTCGCAGGGTCAGTGAGCTTCAGGCCCTAGTAGCGGATCCACCTTACACGAAACTTCATAACACAGTAGTTCTCCGTTCACACCCTTAAGTTCCTTTCTAAGGTGGTGTCAGAGTTCCATCTTAACCAGTCAATTATCCTGCCAACATTCTTCCCAAAACTGCACGTCCACCCTGGTGAAACTGCATTGCACACCTTGGACTGTAAGCGAGCCTTAGCCTTCTATCTGGAGCGGACTAAGGCCCACAGCCAGTCAACCCAGCTTTTTTTGTGCTCTACAGGGCCATTGTATAATTTTTTTCAAAATCTTTCTGTTTCAGTTTTAGTTAGTGGTAACATAGTAAATGACGGCAGATAAAGACCTGAACGGTCCATCCAGTCTGCCCGACTAGATAAACTCATTTTACATGGTATGCGATACTTTATATGTATACCTGAGTTTGATTTGTCCTTGCCATTCTCAGGGCACAGACCGTCTGCCTAGCACTGTTCTTGAACTTTCCATATCTATTCAGTTACGATCAGGGCACAGACCATGGAAGTCTGCCCAGCACTGTTCTTGTACTAAAAGTTCTGAAGCTAACGTTGAAGCCCCTTAAAATTTACACTCCAGCCCATCCATATCTATTCAGTCACAATCAGGGCGTAGACCGTAGAAGTCTGCCCAGTACTGGTTTTGCTTCCCAAGTACCGGTGTTGCCACCCAATCTCCGCTAAGATTCTGTAGATCCATTCCATCTAAACAGGATTCCTTTGTGTTTATCCCATTACTGTTTTCATCTCCACCACCTCCCGGTGGTCTTCAAAGCACTCGTCAAGCTATTGCTCATCATTGGCCAAAAACCTCCTCAAAAACATTTTTTTTTACTTTTTCCTGCTTTTTTTTTGCTTTTACTATCTCAAAACCTTTATTCAAGAATCAGTGTATACATAGGCGCCCGGTATAAGAGGCTTGGGGAGGCTAAGCCTCCCCAGCCGCAGGATCGGATCCTGATGAAGTCACGTCACCTGTACTTTCGGTCGGACCGACCACGACGCGACGACGACGACGACATGACCCAGTTCCGCCCGTCCGGGGCTTGGCCCAGCCGCAGGATCTGTTTCGGACCGATGACACGCACGCCCAGTTGAGTTCCGCCCGCCCGGGGCTCGCCGCTCAGACTCTCACACCGGCGCGCCGCGGTCCTGGCTGTGCCTCTGCACTACTTCTTTGCCTCGCCCTCAGACAGCCAGTCAGCTTTCCCTATGAGCGCGCGCTCCCATCCCGTCATGTACTTTCTGTTCCGCATAGGCGGGAACGCGCGGGAGGGGCCTCACGTAGGGAAGGCTCAGGCTGGCTGGTTAAGAACAAGAAGAAGAGAGTCAGAGACAGAGTTTCTGAGAGATGTTCCTTCCCACTTCCTGTCTTCCTTCCAGACCCAGAAATTGGCACATAGGCGCAGCGCATTGGATTTCAGGAGACAAACAGAGGTAGGTGCTGACTGACTCTGGGTTTTAAAACAACTCAAAATAAAAATACATATTTTGTTTCATGCACATGTCTTTTGTTTAAATATAACTAAATGGGCTATAAGCCCCTAATGCTTTTGGTTTACTTTTTCCTATATTGTTTGATTACTTTAGACTGTGATCTCAACTTTTTGGATACAGGAATTTGTCCATCAGTGCCGTAGCGAGGGCGGCTGACACCTGGGGCGGGTTGCCGCTGCGCACCCCCCCTCGGCAAGCACCCTCCGGAGCGCGTACTTACATAGGGAAGTGGCGGAGCGGCAAGGGACGGGCCGATCCGCCCTGAGTGCATGTTGCTGGGAGCTGCATCGGCTCCGCTGGTTCCCTGCTCTCTCTGCCCCGGAACAGGAAGTAACCTGTTCCGGGGCAGAGGGAGCAGGAAACCAGCGGAGCCGACACCCCCCCCCCCCAGCGGTGTGCACTTGGGGCGGACCACCCCACCGCCCCCCCCCTTCCTACGCCACTGTTGTCCATTATTAACCCTCAGGACATTTCAAGTCCATTTTTTATATTAATTTTGGCCTTTTAATAGTGTGGCGTTTTGGGGGGGAGGCTAGATGATGTTGCGCCGGGCCTACTATACCTTATATAGTCCGATCATCTTGGGCTGGCTGGGTGGCGTTACTGAACCCCCCTTTTTTCTCCACTCTATATGCTGAAAGAAGATTCACATTTAACTGTGGGTGATAATGATAACTTGTTCCTGTATCCTGTTTTATACACAGGTAGTGTGAGACTGTGGCTTTGGAGTTTCAACTTAATTACTTGCAAGCTTGAGTGCATCAGTAGTCATAAAGATGACTTATACTGTGCCAAAATTGAAATTTGAAAACTCTTATCTCTATCTGGTCGTTAATAAAAGAAGCTCACAGTGAATACTACTGTCCACCCTAAAAGGATGTTTTGTGGCTGTATGTGAGAATTGTGATATGATCCCTTGTTTCATATTGTTGACGGTCTGTGATGTTGTCCATTTGGGTGGTATTATATTGGTGTATTAGGGTCTGCCCAGTGTAATATTTATGGTACAGTAAGGCTCTGAGTATGTTTTTGCACAAGTTTGTGCATAGTGTTTTACAGTTGGGATTGTTGGCCTTATTGAGGAGACAAACATCAACACTTTAAGTTAATTTTAGTTTGTCATAACACCAGACATGGTTTGGTTTTAGAATATTTTGGAGGATCTGGTGTTCAATTGTTCCATAGATGTGTATGTGGTTTAGTGTTGGTTAAGTGCTTGAAATAATTGAGTTTAAAATATATAAATGTCATGTATGATATATAAATCCATTTTTACATGCACATAGAAGCATTACTTGTCAGTAATCAGCTGCAGCAGCCCTTCCTTGGGATTCAGTCTCTTCTCCACCACGACAAATTTATATACCGAATACACTGCAAGAAAACTTTCACTTGCTAACCTTCAATCACTTGTAACTTTCCACATTTGGGATGGGACACCATTCGCTCCCCTAGAGTAGATTTAAGGTGATGCACAAGTAAATAGGGTATTTTAGACTTTCAGATCTATAGTCTTCAACCAGAATATACTAAACATTGACTTCTGTGCTATGAGTCTCTTTGAAAGCCCTATTAATTATGCCCCTGCTGCCACCCCTTTTCTCTTTCTAAAGGCCCTGGGACTTGAGACTGAAGATCCTCTGCTGGCGACCCTCCTGACTCAGAATTTGATTTCAGATCATCTCAAACAAGCCCAGGCAGTTACTCAAAACATCATGGATATTAGAAAATATTTTGGCACAACATCCACAGTGAGCTCTTGGCAGTGCATGCCAGAGAAAACAAGTTCCGGAGAGAATGAGATACCAAGTGATTCTGAGCAAGATTCAAAGATGTCATTGGCTGGCTGCTCTGGCACCATCTTAGTTCCTAATCCACAGGAAGAATTCTCATCAAATCAAAATTGGCCTCAAAATCTTGCAATTTCAACTGAAAAAAATCTTGTCCCTACTCCTGTATTAGATCTTGGGTCACCTACAATGGGACCGTCACAGCCTCATTTACCTAAGTTTCCAAAATCTGTGTTTGGAAAGCAAAACCGTTCCTTCACATCAGAATATTACAAGACATTTTCATTTTTAGAGTATAGTCAGCAGTTAGATGCAGTTTTCTGCTTTCCTTGCAGACACTTTTCAGGCTCTAGAGTTTTGAAAGATTCTGCTTTTACTGAAAAAGGAGTCAGGGACTGGAAAAATTTAAAGAAAAAGCTTCAGAAACATGTAGATTCTGGTGTACATAAGCAGTCTTCTGAAAGATGGCATTCCCTCAAAAAATCCAGAGACGTGGACTCTCTCGCAACAGAGCTCTCATCTCACCAGAAAACAGTAGAAGAAAATAGAGACTATGCTCTAAAAATTACTAATTTACTGCTTTACTTGGCCAAACAAGGAATTGCACTGCGGGGACATGATGAAAGGGAAGAATCGGCAAATCGTGGAAACTTCCTGGAATTGTGCAATTTGTTCTCAAAATACGATGAAGCATTTGCAAGAAAATTGAAGGGTTCTTTCAATCTACTGGGCCACAGAACGCAAAATGAGCTTCTACAGATTGCAGCAGATTCTGTAAAAGCTAAAATCATTCAGAAAGTGCAGGAAAATGGGTTCTTTACTCTTCTTGTTGATGAAGCACGCAGTTTCAAGCAAGAAGAAATGACAGTGTATGTGAGATACACAGAAAATCTGGAAATAAAAGAACGCTTTTTGGGATTGATCGATTGTTCTGAGCGAGGAGATGCTAATGCTATCTATCAGCACATTAAACACTTCTTACAAGTATCAGGGATTGCAGATTTGCCAATTGTAGCACAGTGCTATGATGGAGCCGCTGTCATGGCAGGTCATGTCAATGGAGTACAGCAAAAAATACTGCAAGATCACCCCACAGCAGTATATATACACTGCATGGCCCATAATTTGAATTTGGTTTTAGTAGAGGCCTGCAAAGTAAATCGAGCAGCTACAGGTTTTTTTTACACCCTGGAAAGCTTGTTCACATTTTTTTCACAGCCTGGTACACACCATGCATACCTAGAGGCCCAGAAGATGCTTGGTGTCAAATTGGAATTGTCCAGTTTAAGTGACATGAGATGGGCCTGTCGATGGGAAAATGTATCTGCTGTTAAAAACTCACTGGGAGCACTCCTCAGCACTTTATTGGGGTTGTCGGAGCCTCCATACCGTAGATTCATTGAAGCATCGGGGTTGCTGAAAACTGTGCGCAAGTTAGAATTTTGTGTGTGCTTAATTATTTTTTACCATGTACTTAGAATCATTCATGTGACACACAAAGCACTGCAGGCAGAAGATACAACACTTTCTCGGGCCTCTAGTGTACTCCAGAAAACCGTCGACGTATTGCAGAATATGCGAACAGATGCTAGGTGGGCTGATATTTGGGAGGAGATCCAAAAGTTCTGCAAACTGCATATTGTTCCTGACACAGATGAAAAGCACGCTTACAAACGTCGACAGTCAAGACCTGTGAAAAGAACAGCTTCGCTAGAATGTTCGTTTCTTACAAGCACACTTGGACAACGAGAATCTCTCTCAGAGTCGTCAAGTGAAAACGAGAATGCAAAAGAAAAATGGGGAAGACAACTGTATTTTTCTGTGCTAGATACACTATTAGAAGAATGTAGTCGCAGGTTTTCACCTCAGTCGATGGAAATTGCAAAAAGTGTTGATGCAGTTCTGAAATGCGATTTGGAGGGCAGCAATGGGCTACTCAGTAAATATGCAAGTGCTCTTTCTATCCATACGAAACTTGCTCACGCAGAGATGGAATTGATAAAAAACGACTTACCAAACACAGAAATCAGTCTGGAAGCTCTGAAAGCAGCTACGTCAACCCATTATTATCCAAATTTTACAAAGCTTTTGAAACTGGCGCTTACTCTTCCTGTCGGCACGGCTACCTGTGAGAGATCTTTTTCCGCCATGAGACGTGTACGAAACTGGCTGAGATCCACAATGGGTCAGGAAAGACTGACGACTTTATGTTTACTGAACACCGAAAGCGATCTTGTTGGAGATATTGACCCCGAGCAGATCATTGACACCTATGATGCGAAGTCTAGTCGCCGGATGTTACTTCACTAATGTGACTATTTCATTTTGGGATTTTCCATGGATAGAAATAGCAGAGTTTAATAATTGATAACATTTTTGAACAGTATACACATTGGTTAGTATATGCTTTGAGCAACCACTTTTTTTTGACATGTGATACATATGTAATATCTAGACTGGATGGACCGTACAGGTCTTTCTCTGCCGTCATCTACTATGTTACTATGTTATGTTACATTTAATAAAAGGTGTTAATTGTAACTTTTATTTTTACTTATTTTTTTCTGTGTGTTGTCAGACAATTATGAATGTAAGCCCCACCCCTAACCCTGACCCCACCCCCTTTAGCCTCCCCAAACAGTTGGGCCACCGGCCTCCTATGAGTATATAAATGCCAGAAACAGGTTTAAATTGGCTTAAATTGTATCGCTCCATGGTGCGACCGCACCTTGAGTATTGTGTTCAATTCTGGTCGCCGCATCTCAAGAAAGATATAGTAGAACTGGAAAAGGTGCAGCGAAGGGCGACTAAAATGATAGCGGGGATGGGACGACTTCCCTATGAAGAAAGACTAAGGAGGCTAGGGCTTTTCAGCTTGGAGAAGAGACGGCTGAGGGGAGACATGATAGAGATATATAAAATATTGAGTGGAGTGGAACAGGTGGATGTGAAGCGTCTGTTCACGCTTTTGAAAAATACTAGGACTGGGGGGCATGCGATGAAACTACAGTGTAGTAAATTTAAAACAAATCAGAGAAAAGGTTTCTTCACCCAACGCATAATTAAACTCTGGAATTCGTTGCTGGAGAACGTGGTGAAGGCAATTAGCTTAGCAGAGTTTAAAAAAGGGTTAGACGGTTTCCTAAAGAACAAGTCCATAAACCGCTACTAGATGGACTTAGGAAAAATCCACAATTCCAGGAATAACATGTATAGAATGTTTGTACGTTTGGGAAGCTTGCCAGGTGCCCTTGGCCTGGATTGGCCGCTGTCGTGGACAGGATGCTGGGCTCGATGGACCCTTGGTCTTTTCCCAGTGTGGCATTACTTATGTAGCTTTAGCTGCTGAACGCCCGATATTGTAACCCCCGACAGGGATCCATTTCGCCCTCTGGCTTTCTCAAGGTAGATGTTGCAGGCTAAGATGGTCGGAAGAATTTGACAAAATGCCTGCGACACCTCCCTTGAGAAAGCCGGTGGGCGAAACGGGTCCCCTTCGGGAATTATGATATCGGGTGCTCAGAAGCTAAAGCTAAGCCAATTTTAGCCTGTTTCTGGTGTTTACACGCTGATCCTTGAATAAAGGTTTTGAAATATTAAAAGCGAAAAAAAGCATGAAAAAGTAAAAAGTGTTTTTGAGGAGGTTTTTGGCTGATGGGAAGACCGCTCTAGCACCCGGGCACTTTGAGGTATTTTTCTCCTCTTTGTGATTTTTATGAGAATCTCAGAGCATTAAGGGAATAATTTCTACAGTGTATTGTTGGAAGTATTTCTTGAGTTTCTGTAGAAGAGTTTGATTATTTGGAAAAGATCCAAAATCATCACACTGAAACATGTTGCATTAACACCATACCACTTTAAATTCATATCCTCCAATTTTGGAAATAGCAGCAAACTGTTGAGACACATGAAGTAAATAGAAAAGAGAGATTTCAAAATAAACTAGTGAGGATTATAACAGTTCTACAGGTAACTGGGAAGTACCACTAATTAAACCGAAATAGAAAGGCTTTAGAAAAACGTACACAGTGAACCTGTAGAGCACAGTCGAGAAGCTCAATGGCTACCCTGAATACAGGAGAACTTGGAACAGGCAAACATCAAAGCTGTGGAATGGCCTAACATAGGGGCCCTTTCACTAAGCCACGTAGCTGCCTACGCTTGCCCAGCGCGTGCCAGTTCAGAACTACTGCCCGGCTACTGTGTGGCCTGGGCAGTAATTTCATTTTATACACGTGTCTAGTACGTGTGCCGGAAAATATATTTTTATTTTCCGGTGCGTGGCGCTAACTGGGAGATAATTGGCATTGTAAACGCGCTGACGATTACCGCCCAATTAACGCGTGATATCTTACCGCTAAGTGGGAGGTGGTAAGGTCTCAGGCCCAAAATGGACACGTGCCAATTTTCATTTTGCCGCTCGTCCATTTTCAGCCCCTCCCCCCCACCAAAAGGCCTTTCTTGCAGGTACACTGAAAAATTGACCTGCGTGCGTCCAATACACGTGTCTACACCAACGCAGGCCATTTTTTGCGCACCTTAGTAAAAGGACCCCATAATAACAAAAAAGTTGGAAAACTGGTTAAAAAAGCACCAAGCTGGAAAAGCCCCTGGTCCAGATGGGCAGACCACAAAAGGTTAATATCTTTCCATCAACACCCAGCAAATTGGAGAGCCAAGTAATGTTCCCAAAAATTACAGACCAATAACTTGTCTACCTACAACCAATACGCTTAAATTGACTCCAATATTATCATGGCAATAGAGCAGAAGGGCAATAAAAGATTAGCATATGGAACCAAAGACTAAATAATACTAAATAAAACCATTGTGGCCAGTTTTAAGAAAAGCAAAAATCTCAGTATTGCATGGATTAATGATAAGAAAGGCTTTGCTAGTGTCCTATACTAATTAACAATAAATTGACTCGAAATGTCCAAAGTAAACTCTAAATTGATTGAGTACATCAAGTTAAAACGAATCGGAGAAAATTTTTCTTCACCCAATGTGTAATTAGACTCTGGAATTCGTTGCCGGAGAACGTGGTACGGGCGGTTAGCTTGACGGAGTTTAAAAAGGGGTTAGATAGATTCCTAAAGGACAAGTCCATAGACCGCTATTAAATGGACTTGGAAAAATTCCGCATTTTTAGGTATAACTTGTCTGGAATGTTTTTACGTTTGGGGAGCGTGCCAGGTGCCCTTGACCTGGATTGGCCACTGTCGGTGACAGGATGCTGGGCTAGATGGACCTTTGGTCTTTCCCAGTATGGCACTACTTATGTACTTATGTACTTATGTACTTCACAGTGAAAATTTTGGCAACACACATTCTATTTGAAGTATGAAGATGGATCGTTTGTCGCTCCTAACGTCAGGATCCAGTGACAAATATATCAGGGATACTCCCTGTCACCTTCTTGTTTTGTATAGCACTTAATCCATTAAGTAATCTAATTAATGTAACCTATGTTAAAAACAAATAATAAACAGAATTTGTTTTTATACCTGGCCAGGGCTCCAGAGTCGTATGGTTGGAGTTTTTTGAGTTGCTTGGGGGCCAAATCTGGCTGCGGGTGCAGGCTTGAAAGGGAACCTCTGATGTCTCTGGTTGGTTTGGGGCTAGGATGATCCAGGGCTCCTGCAGTATGAAAATCATCACAGGAGTAGTGCAGACTGAGGAAGAGGCAGGTTACAGTTTGAGAGGGCTGCACAGCCAAGGGAGTCCTATGCTGGGACAGGTCCAGGTACTTGTTTGGAAAACAGGATACTGGGCTAGATGGACCATTGATCTAACATAGTAAATGACGGCAGATAAAGACCTGTACGGTCCATCCAGCCTGCCCAAGATAAACTCATTTACATGGTATGTGATACTTTATATGTATACCTGAGTTTGATTTGTCCTTGCCTTTCTCAGGGCACAGACCATAGAAGTCTACCCAGCACTGTTCTTGTACTAAGTTCTGAAGCTAACGTCAAAGCCCCTTAAAATTTACACCCCAGCCCATCCCTATCCAGTCACAATCAGACCGTAGAAGTCTGCCCAGCTCCCATTTTGTTTCCCAATTACCAGCGCCGCCACCCAAGATTCCGCAGAACCATTCCTTCTAAACAGGATTCCTTTGAGTTTATCCCATTACCGTTTTCATCTCCACCACCTCCCCCGTGGAAGGGCATTCCACATATCCACCACCCTGTGAAAAAATACTTCCTGACATTAGTCCTGAGTCTGCCCCCCTTCACCCTTAATTCATGTCCTCTAGTTCTACCACCTTCCCGTCTCAGAAAAAGGTTCATTTGCGGATTAATACCTTTCAAATATTTGAACCTCTGTATCATGTCACCCCTGTTTCTCCTTTCCTCTAAGGTATACATGTTCAGGTCAGCAAGTCTCTGCTCGTACGGTTTGCAAGGCAAATCCCATACCATTTTTGAAGCTTTTCTTTGCACCGCTTCCTGTCTGGCTACTCTTATGTGCTTATGGCTGTGTGTCTGAATTAGGCCAGGTCCAGGCTATAACCGTTGGGAAGGGTGCAGGGTGTGCACGCTTCAGAGTGCTTCTACGAGGAGGGGTCATCTCAGAGATGGCAGCTGCACGCAGGAAGGCCGTGTGTTGAAGGCAGGTTGGTGTTCAGGGCTGGATTCAGGTTTGACACTGGAGTAAGCCTGGGGCAGGTGTCTGCACACATGTAAGTGGCATCAGGAAAGAGAAATGTTATTGGAGGAAGCTGATAGTGCTCTGGGCTTCAGCAGAGGGGCTAAAAGGGGATCAGGAGTGAAAAAGGAGCTGTCGGGGATTAGGGGAGTGTTCTGGCTGCGTGTGTGTGCGGTCAAAGCCAGAAGGATGCTTGAGTGCATAGGGAGAGGGATGGCCAGCAGGAAAAAAGGGCTTATAGTGCTCTTATATAAGTCTCTGGAGAGGCCCCATTTAGAATACTGTGTGTAATTCTGGAGACCCCACCTACAAAAAGATATAAATAGGATGGAGTTGGTCATTGACCTCTGTCATAAAGTGTATGGGGGCAGACTTAAGGCTATTAATATGTATATTTTGGAAAGTAGAGAGGTGTGGTAGCTGTGCCATGTTAGTCCACTCTTAAAGGTTATCAATAGAAATCAAACAAAATAAAACATGGAAAAGAAAATAAGATGATACCTTTTTTATTGGACATAACTTAATACATTTCTTGATTAGCTTTCGAAGGTTGCCCTTCTTCCTCAGATCGGAAATAAGCAAATGTGCTTGCTGACAGTATATAGAAGTGAAACATCCAAGCATTTCATTGACAGTCTAACAGGGGTGGGGGTAGGAGGTATGCATGGGGACAGCAAAGCATTTCATTGATAGTCTAACAGGATGGGTGTGGATAGGTGAGAGGAGGGTGATAAACAGAGAAATACAATTTTATGGTTTATAATGGGCTGGAAAACCCATATCCTTGTTAAGTCCTGTCTGTTGGGTGTCAAAATATTCAATCATTCTGACTTCAAAGGTCTTACGTTCCTGTATTGTTTTAAAGTTACCTTTCAGGATTCTTACTATGAAATCACTGGTGCAGTGTCCTGGTCCTGTAAAGTGTTGGCCCACATGGGTGGGAACCTGACTGGCACCGGCTTTCTTCATGTGATGTCTATGTAGATTGAATCTTGTCTTAAGCATCTGGCCTGTTTCTCCAATATAGCATCCTTCGTTACATTTTTTACACTGAATGATATATACCACATTGGAAGGTGAGCATGTGAAAGATTCCTTTATGTTGAATATTTTTCCTTTGTGAATGACTGTGGGTTCCTGTGAAATGTTTTGGCATAGCTTACAGCTGGACATATTACAGGGAAATGTGCCCTTCTCTTCCTTTTCAGTCTGTGTTGGGAGTTTACTTCTGATTAGCTTGTGTTTTAAGTTGGGTGGCTGTCGGAAGGCCAGCACTGGTGGGGATGGGAATATCTCTTTCAGTAATTCATCCTACTGGAGTAGAGGCTGTAGATCTCTTATGATTTTCCTCAGTTTCTCCAGCTCTGGGTTGTATGTCACTACAAGGGGGATTCTGTCTGTGGCTTGTTTTTCTTTGTACTGTAGCAGATTTTTCCCTGGGTGTTTTGAGGGAGGAGGCAATATTCTTAGAGATTATTTTGGGGTTGTAGCCTTTCTGTTTGAAGGATGCAGTCAGGATTTCAAGGTGTCTGTCTCTATCCCCTGGGTCTGAGCAGATACAGTGGTATCTTGTGGCTTGGCTGTAAATAATTGATCTCTTTGTATGTGAAGGGTGGAAGCTGGAGTTGTAGAGGTAGCTGCATCTGTCTGTGGGTTTCTTGTATATAGATGTTTGTATACAGCCATCACTGATTGAGACCGTGGTGTCCAAAAAATTGACTTTTTCTGGGGAGTAGTCAATTTTGAATCTGATTGTAGGATGGTATGTATTGAAGGAATAGTAAAATTGTTTCAGAGTTTTGGAAGACAGGCGGAAGAGAGAGGATATGGTAAAGATGTTTAAATACCTCCGTGGCATTAATGTACAGGAGGTGAGCCTTTTTCAAATGAAGGAAAACTCTGGAATGAGAGGGCATAGGATGAAGTTAAGAGGTTATAGGCTCAGGAGTGATCTAAAGAAATGCTTTTTCGCGCAAAGGGT
Organism: Microcaecilia unicolor; assembly: GCF_901765095.1. Taxonomy (NCBI): domain Eukaryota; kingdom Metazoa; phylum Chordata; class Amphibia; order Gymnophiona; family Siphonopidae; genus Microcaecilia; species Microcaecilia unicolor. The sequence goes on along the minus strand of NC_044031.1, from coordinate 25,949,287 downwards.
GGCAAATGAGTGGAATCACCTCCCGGTAGAGGTGGTGGAGACAAGGACTGTGTCTGAATTTAAGAAATGTGGGACAGGCACATGGGATTTCTTAGGGAAAGGAGGAGATAGTGATTGCCATGGATGGGCCATTTGGCTCTTACCTAACATCAGGGGCGTATCTGACCTTCAGCGGTAGGTGGGGCCAGAGCAGAGGTGAGGGGGCACATTTTAGCCCCCGCTGCCGCCATCATCATCGCCCACACCCCCCCTGCCGCCGACCCTCTTGACCCCCCCGCCCGCCTGCTCGCGCGCCGTGGCCTACCTGTGCTGGCGGGGGACCCCATCCCCCGCCAGCCGAAGTCTTCTTCCTTTCACGTACGTGCAGGACGTCAGACTCAGAAACCTGACAGGAAGAAGACTTCGGCTGGCGGGGGATGGGGTCCCCACCAGCACTGGCGGGGGACCCCATCCCCCGCCAGCCGAAGTCTTCTTCCTTTCACGTACGTGCAGGACGTCAGACTCAGAAACCTGAAAGGAAGAAGACTTCGGCTGGCGGGGGATGGGGTCCCCACCAGCACTGGCGGGGGACCCCATCCCCCGCCAGCCGAAGTCTTCTTCCTTTCACGTACGTGCAGGACGTCAGACTCAGAAACCTGAAAGGAAGAAGACTTCGGCTGGCGGGGGATGGGGTCCCCACCAGCACAGGTAGGCGACGGTGACGGCGAGCGGGCGGGGGGGTCGAGAGGGTCGTCGGTAGGGGGGTCCAGGGCCAAATCTATGGGGGCCCAGGCCCCCGTGGCCCCATAGCAGCGACGCCTCTGCCTAACATCATGTTTATATGAGAGAGACTGGAATTGGTGGGAAGAGTAACTTAAAATATCCAACTTCAGAGAAAAAAATAAAAGCAAAATAAAGCAGCAAATAAAAGGGTTTTGGCTTTAATAGCTTAGTGCGTTGTATTAGGTGTGTCCAACAGATGGGGAAGTGATTTTATTGCAGAGAAAAAAACGAAGTCAACAACAATATAACCCTTCAACTTCAAAAGACCTCATAAAGAGCTTGTGTATAATAAATCAACTTGTAATTCCAAAGTATATATTGAATTGTGGGCTAAATATTTTGAGCTTGGTTATGACTTGCCTGAAATAACCCACTTCTGATGGTCCCGAAGTTGATTTACTTATACCCAAGTTCTGTATGAGGTCTTTGGAAGTTGCTGGGTTATACTGTTGTTGACTTTCCTTGTATTAGGTGTGTGCACAGTAGCCAACTTTCCAAAAACCCAGCAGAAATTGGACACTGTTAAGGAGTTTGCTCAAGCACCCACAGCACTTAGAGCTGGCTCCTATGATCTTAATAGAAATTAACAAAAGTGAGGGACAATTATTCAGTCGCCCCTCACTACCTTTCTACCCTCATCTCCCCTTACGTTCCCGCCCGAAACCTCCATTCACAGGACAAATCCCTCCTCTCAGTACCCTTCTCCACCACCGCCAACTCCAGGCTCCGCTCATTCTGCCTCGCCTCACCCCATGCTTGGAACAACCTTCCTGAGCCCTTACGCCAAGCCCCCTCCCTGCCCATCTTCAAGTCTTTACTTAAAACCCACCTTCTTTAATGCTGCGTTCGGCACCTAACCCTTACCGTTCAGTGAATCCAGACTGCCCCAATTTGACTGCCCCTATCGGACCGACCGTTCACTTGTCTATTAGATTGTAAGCTCTTTGAGCAGGGACTGTCTCTCTTTGTTAAATTGTACAGCGCTGCGTAACCCTAGTAGCGCTCTAGAAATGTTAAGTAGTAGTAGTAGAGATTATATAGTGAAAAATAATAGGTTTGTATTTTTTATCTGAAATATCTATTTATTACTATAGTGCTTCTATCTGCTCATATAAATGTTTTCAATCATATTCATAAACACATATACATTATTTTCCACAATACAATGGTTTCTATGTAGGCAACTAAATATTGATAATAAGTTTTTGTCCTTTATAACCTACATTCTTTTCTTCAAATAGTATAAAAGCATTGTTTCATTACAAAGAGTTCATGTGGCGAATAGAAGTTACAAGTCCCGTTGAGCTGTGTTATATCAGTCCATATATATCCTTCATGAACCAAATTTGGTGGAGATCTTTGGTTAAATTATAAATAGTATCCAAAGCTTTTTCCAGTAATCTGTATGAAGAATGTTCTTACAGCTCTACACAGTTTTGTGTTTCGCCATTGGCGTCTTCAGGAGCTGTTTATAAATCACCGTGATTCAGCGACATACCAACACGATTCATCCACTGTTTTTGTGTTCACAATAACGGTAGAATCATACGATATTCATCTTTATTCGCTCAGACACAATCCCTCAGACAGGAAACCCTTCTGGTAGTATCATCCTTGTCTACATCTGATCAATGATCTTAGGGAATGCGTGCAACTGCAAAACTTGAGCAGGGCAGAGTGCCTTGTGCTGAGTTGAAAGTGACAAAAGCTAATGTTGTGCAGAACTGTCAGGGCCACCGAGAGGGGGGGGTGGGGGAGCAAGATTCCCCAGGCCCGGCTTCCAAGGAGGGCCCGGCGCCTGCAATCAAAAAAGACTGCTCTGATGCTGGCTCCTTCTTCCTGCCACGTCCTGCCTATGCAGAAACAGGAAGTTACTTCACACGAGGAAGGACGCGGCAGGAAAAAGGACCTATAGCCAGCAGATCACTCTCTCATTCACTGCTGCAGGAGGGAGGCAGCAGTGTGTGTGTGTGTGGGGGGGGGAGGAGCAGCAGTGAGAGCGGGGCACTGAATATTGTTTGCCCCAAGCCCAGCTTTGTCTCTCAGTGGTCCTGATTTCTGTGTCATCCATATATCCATTCAGAGAGAATGGCTGGAGCAAAAGTGTTGGAAGGGGAACATGGTTCAACAAAGCAAGAAAACCAGCAGTCTGTGAGAGGGATTTATGGGGGGGGGGGGGGGTGTTGATAAATGACAGCTACCTGGAGGGGTACTGGAGTGAATAAATGGAAATAATGTACTTCAAAAGAAGAAAAAGTGTGAGACTGAGATGGAAGAAGGGGTTGAAGTCTACAAGACCGAGGAAAGCAATTGAAGCAGAGCATTCAAGGAAAAGCCAAGTCTCAGAATGAGAAGCAGAGTATGACAGAGAAAGAGATTGTGAATGTAAGCAAGCTTGTTTGAGATGGAGCAGACATTCCATGGAGTACATGAGAAAGGAAAATAGGAAGATAAGAAGATGGAGGAAGGAGAAGAATAGGAATAAGACTGGAGGAGCTGCAGTTTGATCTGTACAGATGGAATAAGATTTGCCTTGAAGGACAGATATCTCAAGCTGACAGGAAGATAAGGAGCTGAAGAGTACAGAGAAGAATAGGGGAAGCATAGCCCTTTATAGTAATGAGATGCTCGCAGAAAGAATGGAAAACATTAATGAAAAGAATAAAACACTGAAGTTCAAAAGCCGAGGAGAGGCTGCAAACCTGCTCAGCACTTCACAGTTGGCTAGATGGAGTGTGAGGTAACAGGAAAGGAGACCTGATTTGGATGGGATGGACCTGGGAGGAACATGCAGATGAGCTCCCCAGCACACCTAAGAATGCTGACCCAACAGTGAACAGTCACAACGTGGTCTTCAGCACATCCAAGGTCACCAGTATACACCTGGGAACACATTCTTCTCCATTACCTACCCAGAATTCCAAGCAACTTCCCACTCTTGAGACACAATCCATTCTCCAGATGGACAGTCAAGTGCCTCTGTGTCTTCCCTAGCCTCATAGTGGATTTGCTTCATACCAAATCCTTGCATCAGACAGAACAAGCTCCTTGTATTCTTTTCTTGAGGATTTTTGCACTTGAAGACCTCCATCAAACAGTCAGGCCCATAATGCCTCTTTTGGAGACTGGTCATTGCCTCTTATGTATGCCTCTCCTCCAGATCCACCAATCTTATGACTTCTACCAAGATCTTTCAGAGAAACCTTGATCCTCATAGCTCCCTACTGAACAAGGAAAATCTGGTTTCCTCTCTTTTTGAGACTATTGATGAGGAAACCAACAACTCCCTACAGAACCTCTATAGCTCCAATCACCTAGCAACAGAAAACGGTTACATCCATGTTCAATCATGTATGTTCCCTCTACCTTCCATAAATCATCAAGAATCACTATGCCATACAACCCTGTGCCTCAAAGTGGCACGACTTCCCCTTTGGTGCTTAACATTGGCTCCACACAAAACTGAAGCCCGCCCAAGTCAACTCACACTCTTGTGAGATTAACTTTCATATAATGAAGCAGCAGCACATGCAAATCTAGCTCATGCATATTCATTCAAGGGTTTAAACAGCAGTAGCAGCGGGTCTGTCGAATCCACAATCTGTGGATTAGGATCGGCAGTGGAGCAAGCTGAGTAGTCAAGTCTACACAATACAGACTTGATGGTAGACATAACAGCCAAAGGAATAGCAATTTTGGGCACAAGGAAGATACAGGATTGTTTTACACTGAGAGTCACGAATCAGGACTTGAAGAAAGGACCATCTTTGAATGAACCCAGCATACGTGATTGATTAATGGCTGTGGTTTAAAGCACAGGGACAATTGAATTACCACATCTACGTTAAGAGGTGATATCTTAGATGTAATAATAAAAAAGATATTTAGATATAAATCAGTATAGAACAACTTCCTGTTAGCACTCATGTCTGTATAGTATGTATATGCATTTTATATTTTGTGTTTATTTTTATTTATTTTTGTTACATTTGTACCCTGCGCTTTCCCACTCATGGCAGGCTCAATGCGGCTTACATGGGGCAATGGAGGGTTAAGTGACTTGCCCAGAGTCACAAGGAGCTGCCTGTGCCTGAAGTGGGAATCGAACTCAGTTCCTCAGGAGCAAAGTCCACCACCCTAACCTTTTGTTTAGAAGTGTGTTTGATTAGAGTGAATGCAGTAGGACAGAACAAGAGGTGGAATATAGGGTGACAACACGTATTTAAGTTATATATATTAATAGTTAAGATAAATAAAGAAAAATTATTTACATATATAAAGTGGTTACGTAGTGCATATACAACAATGCATATTCATTGGGGATATTCTGAAAACCAGACTGGTTAGGTGTGTCCCAATGACTGGGATGAGAACCCCTACCTTAGAGTCAGTTTCTCCTATGGACTGCAGGGTTTGGAAATCTGATTATGAAAAGAGGTCTGCAAGCACAAAAAGGTCTGCACGCACATATCTAAATCTCCACTACCCCAGCTGCAAAGGACTAAAATATACAAATATACAATCAACGACCATCTACCATTCAGAAAAATGTTGAAGACCCATCTCTTCAAGAAAGCTTACCCTAATGACCCAACTTAACCTTTTAAGCCCACCCACATGATTCCTGCCCCGACGATTATTGTACCTTTGACCATGTCTCACAATCTCCTTATGCTTATCCCTCAATCTCTTCCTCTCCATCCTTCCTACTCCTTACCCCTCCCAATCTCTTCTCCTTTTGCTCATCCTATCTTTGTTTACCTCTCCAAGCTCAATTTACATATCCTCAAAACCCCACTACTACTATGTTTACTACAACTTGTAACATTCTCCTTCAAGACTTTCTGCATTGAACCTGCTATGTGTGGGAAAGCGTGGGGTACAAATGTAATTATTAATAATAATAATAATAATATAAAACAACATATGCATCCAGCTTCTCTTACATAAGCATGCAAATATGGAATGCACTACCAAATGTCATGAAAACAATGCACCACCTAACAAACTTCCGGAAATTGCTAAAAACCAACCTGTTCACAAAGGCATACCAGAATGATCCAACCTAAACACCTGAACCCTCCAACTCAATCAAAACTACTACCAGAACTGGAGTAAACTTAACCCTCTCCTTGAAATACTTACCGTATTTTTCAGACTATAAGACGCACTTTTTCCCCCCAAATTTGGGAGGAAAATGGGGGGTGCGTCTTATAGTCCGAAGGTAGAAATTTGGCTGGCAGGCCGACCGCCCTCCCTCCCTCCGAGTTTGGGATCGCCCTCCCCCCGGCCCTGTCACCACTTCTCCCCTTACTCACGTGATCTTCCCTGGTGGTCTAGTGACGTCGGGGCAGGAAAGAGCCCCCTCTTTCCTGCCCAGCGCGCTGCTCTCCATCCTCCTGTATGCAGCCTGACGGTCTCGACGAGATTCAAAATGGCCGCCAAGACTGCAATTCTCAGTGGCCATTTTGAATCTCGCCGAGACCGTCAGGCAGCAATGCATACAGGAGGATGGAGAGCAGCGCGCTGGGGGGGAGAGGTGGTGACAGGGCCGGGGGGGGGGGTGAGGAGGTAACCCTGAGGGTGATCCCGAACTTGGAGGGAGGGATTCGGACAAGACGCACCGGAGCACCTAGATTTTAGAGGAGAGAAAAAGCACATTTTTTTTTCCTAATTCCCTCCTCTAAAACCTAGGTGCATCTTATGGTCCGGTGCGTCTTATAGCCCGAAAAATACGGTATATACTCTGTCATCTATGATCATTAACACTTGACCACTCTGTATTTCTCTTACCGGAATTGGCGAACGCCTTTACGGTACTATGTAAGCCACATTGAGCCTGCAAATAGGTGGGAAAATGTGGGATACAAATGCAACAAATAAATAAATAATCGAATACCAGAGACACACCCAAGATGGTGGATTGATCCTGTCGAAGTGTTCCACGCAATTTTGATCCTCTGAAATGCCGAAGTGAAGAGGACGATCGGCTGTGGCAGGGACCCCTAGCTGGTCCCCAGCTTCGGTGCTGAGTTCTATTGAACCTTATTTGCAGAGACCGGAGGTGACTGAAGGAACGGGAGTTGGCATGCTGACGGCGTCTGGGCAAGGTGGAGATCCGACGACGCCCCTGCTCGAGGTCACACTAAGCCCCGTTCAAGGAGCCTTCTTTGGATGTTTCAGCTATTCTAGAATCCTCTGATACGGATTTGGTTACTTCTTCTACTTTATTAGCAACTGTTGCTTGCGTTAACTTTGGATAAAGTTTTGATTATGAGAATGTTCTTTAAAAACAAAGATAAACAATGTCTAGGTCTTAAATTATCAATATTCCCGGATGTAACAAAAGAGACTCAAAAAAGACGTAAGCAGTTTTTGCTGCTTAAGCCAGGAGTACTTCAGATTGGGGCTACTTTCCATCTTCGATATCCTTGTAAATGTATAGTCAGATTCCAATCAGTTAAATATGTTTTTTTTTTAGTCATTTCAGCTTACAGAATTCCTTGTAACCAAACGCTCTTAGGGGTTGAGAGAATGTCATTATTGACATTTATTGTAGCTCCGTTAAATAATGTCATTTCGATGTTAGACAGGTTTCTAAATCTTTCAGGAAAATGTGTTAAGTTTTCTCCACGATTGGTAATCTTGGATTCAAAAATGAGGACTCGAGTATATTTACATACTAATAATTTTTACTTTGTTAGTTTTGTTCTTCATATAATTATGTTTGTATTTTATACTTTTCTGTGCAAGCTTAGGCTTGATAAAGATTGTATATCAATTATATTTGAAATAATAAAAAAATAATAATAATACCAGAGACACAGAATATCAGAAGTCACGGCCTGGATAAATCAGTATATTATCAAACCAGGGCATGAGCGTTGGAGCCCAACTACGGTAGCCAAAACTTTTTTTCATTTGCCACACTTCATTAGTCTAAATTTGGGGGTGGGGGGTCTGTGCATGAATTCTGTATATGGCGTCTAAAATGTAGGCGCATCAGCATAAGAAAGAAATCCACCAGAGGGTGGAGAACTCTAGACACCCCACGGACAACAACAAGAAATTATATTTATATAAGTACACCATATTTATTTTTTTTACCCCTTTTTTAATACATGAGAGGTTTCATTTCATTTCAGATGTGTATAATTTCACTTTTTGAATGCATTTGGTTATCCATTTTTAATGCATCCATTCCACAATGTTTTCATACTTTGTGTAGACATGAGAATTTATTTATATAAGCACACCATTTTTTGTCTTTATATATTTTTAATATACGCAAGGTTTTATTTCATTTTCGATGAATTTAAATGTTTTATTATATTTTTTAAAAATTGAATTATCCGTATAAATTCATCTTTATATGTATTTATCCATTTTTAAATGTATCTATTTCACATTTTTTATATATAATAACATATATATGCAAATCTTTTTCAAAACGTATTTTAAATATTTAAATATATATATATATATGTTGTCTACTTTTATATTGTGTTTTTAGAATCTATGTATTCAAAATTTGATTATAGACTCCTGATGCAGGCCTAACGGACGAAACACGACGTTGTGTCAAGTCTTTATACCTCAATAAACATCTTTATTATTATACATTCTTTCAGTCTTTGGAATCCTTGGTCGTCCTCCCACTTCTTTTCATTTCTTGGCGTATCAGCATAACGCATGTAGCATTATTCTATAAATCAAGTGTAAGGCCCCTAGTCGGGGACATATAGAAGAAAGAAAGAAATACCTGTTAGAACTACAAACTACAAGTCCCAGAATCCCCGGGAATTAGTAGCTCGCCCTCTGGTGGGGAGAAATCAGGCACACAACCGGAGGAGGAGGGAGGAATGTGAATCCCAGAGGCCCTTGCAGCAGGGGAGTGTATGTAGAAAGGAGTGGCCTAGTGGTTAGGGTGGTGGACTTTGGTCCTGGGGAACTGAGGACCTGAGTTGGATTCCCACTTCAGGCACAGGCAGCTCCTTGTGACGACTCTGGGCAAGTCACTTAACCCTCCATTGCCCCATGTAAGCTGCATTGAGCCTGCCATGAGTGGGAAAGTGCGGGGGTACAAATGTAACAAAAAACAAAAATTCCCAGGAGCGGGGGAGGGGAAGATTGGGAGATGCACTCTGATCAGGGGGATGAGGAACTGGTGGTGGGAGGGGAGTTAGAGTCCATGGACTGGGGAAGGGAAAAGGGGACTCACAAACAGAGGAGGGAGGGGAGTTGGAGGAAATGATAACTCCCGGCTCCGTTCCTTCTATCTCGCTGCTCCCTATGCCTGGAATAGAGACTCCCTGAGCCAGTACGTCAGGCTCAGTCTCTTGCTGTCTTCAAGTCTAGGCTTAAAGCCCACCTCTTTGCTACTGCTTTCGACTCCTAACCATGACTCTCTTACTCAACACCCTCACTTATCACCCCTACCACTGCAATTTCCCCACCCCTAACTGTCTGTTCGTCTGTCCAATTTAGATTGTAAGCTCTGTTGAGCAGGGACTGTCTTTTCATGTTAATTTGTACAGCGCTGCGTAAGTCTAGTAGCGCTATAGAAATGTTTAATAGTAGTAGTAGTAGTTGTAGTAGAAATGGAAGTCTCCATGCCTGTTCAAGGAGTATGACAGGGTTTGAATCACAGTAAGCATTAAGAGGTGATTCTCGGGGGGGGGGGGGGACTGTGGGTTATTGTATCAGATTAGCAGGGAGCTGCTGTCTAGTCTAAACCCAGTGGCTGGTTGCCAGGCGATGGTTATCTGGCAAGCGAGGGAGGTGGGTCTTTTCTTCTACCTTATATTTTGAGGGGAGGAAAAGGAAGAGATTGGACAGTGTCTGAAGAGTGTAGTTAGTGCTACCTTGTTTGTGGACTTGATAAGTTTGATTTAAAACAAAAAAAAGGGAAAAACTGTATAGGGCTGCAGGAGGGTTAGGGAAGGGAAGCTGCTCGGAGGTGAACTGTGCTGCGGGACAGCTGGGTGAGCCATCCTTGAGAAAAGGCACACTTGAACTTTGGGAATTTGTTTTGAACTGAGAACAATATGTGTGCCAAGTTAAGACTAGGTTATAAGCCTGTCGAGTGGTGAATCGTGGTGTCAGCAGCAGGGAACTGGTGTCGGAGCTCGGAGCCAGCTTGCAACAGACTGAGGGAGATTTCTAACAGCACTTTCCGGAGACCTGGGGACCGGGAGACCTGTGGTAGCTGACATCGGGAGAGCTTGATTGTGACTAACGGATACCAGAAGCTCGGGAGACCTGAAGGTGCTGACTCAAGTCTACAGTAAGACGCGGTTTATAGAATAGCGTCTAAGCCTGGAGAATGCACATACATTTACGCCACTGTAAAACCTGGTCTAAATACCCGCGCCTAAATGTACATGTGTCCCCCTGAATTCTATAACAATGTGCGTAAATTTGATTGATGCCCTGACACGTCCACACTGCTCCCATGGCCATGCCCCCTCTTCAGCTATGCGCTTTGGAATTTACGCTTTCCTCTTTTATAATACGCCTAAATAGAAGGGAAAGGGAAATGGGACTTGATATACTACTACTTATCATTTCTAAAGCGCTACTAGACGTACGGAGCGCTGTACACTTGAACATGAACAGACAGTCCCTGCGCGACAGAGCTTACAATCTAATTAGGCCAGACAAACAGGACAAACAAGAGATAAGGGAATATTAAAGTGAGGATGATAAAATAAGGGTTCTGAACAAAGTGAGTAAGGGTTAGGAGTTAAAAGCAGCATCAAAAAGGTGGGCTTTTAGCTTAGATTTGAAGATGGTCAGAGATGGAGCTTGACGTACCGGTTCAGGAAATCTATTCCAGGCATAAGGTGCAGCAAGATAAAAGGAACGGAGTCTGGAGTTAGCGGTGGAGGAGAAGGGTGCAGATAAGAGAGATTTACCCAGTGAACAGAGTTCCCGGGGAGGAATGTAGGGAGAGATGAGAGTGGAGAGGTACTGAGGAGCTGCAGAGTGAATGCACTTATAGGTCAATACTGCCCTTCTGAGGTTTTTTTTGCAACTACATTCAAAGCGGTTTACATATATACAGGTACTTATTTGTACCTGGGACAATGGAGGGTTAAGTGGCCTGCCCAGACTCTGGCTCGTTACTCAATTTAGTTCACGCTAATTGGCCACATGCACAATTTAATGTGCACTATTCGCCGTGCCTTATATAGAATCCAGGCCTTAGTATTTTCTGCTGCTCTTGGTAGTGCCAAAATACACAATACACCCTGAGAAAAAAAAAAAGGGAACGTTTGTGAGAAGCATTAATGGTGGCACCAGGGGCAGCCTAAGGCAATCTGCCACCCCCGCCCAGTCTGGCATCTTCCCCTTCCCTCCTCCACTCTCTTCCCCGTATTTACCTTATTTTGTTCTTTTCCAAAAGTTCCCATTGTCTGCCTTGCCGCTGCCACCGGCTTCTTCGCTCTACAGCGACCGCACTTGAGTACTGTGTGCAATTCTGGTCACCGCATCTCAAAAAAGATACAGAGAAGGGCAATGAAAATGATAACGGGGTTGGGAATGGCTGAAGCGGCTAGGGCTCTTCAGTTTGGAGAAAAGATGGTGAAAGGAGATACGATAGAGGTATACAAAATACTGAGTGGAGTGGAACGGGTAGACGTGAATCGCTTGTTTACTCATTCCAAAAATTGAAGGACTAGGGGGCATGCAATGAATGTGATTAAACTCTGGAACTCTTTGCCAGAGAATGTGGTAAAAGCAGTTAGCTTAGTGGGGTTTAAAAAAGGTTTGGCTAGCTTCCTAAAAGAAAAGTCCATAAGCCATATGACTTACAAGTGCATTTACTCTGCAGCTCCTCAGTACCTCCCCACTCTTATCTCTCCCTACTCTCCTCCCCAGGAACTCTGTTCATCAGATAAATCTCTCTTATTTGTACCCTTCTTCTCCACTGCCAACTCGACTCCGTTCCTTTTATTTTGCTGCACCGTACGCCTGGAATAAACTTCCTGAACCAGTACGTCAAGCTCCAGTTATGGCCGTCTTCCAATCTAGGCTAAAAGACCATCTTTTGAGGCTGATTTTAACTCCGGTTCACTTGTACAGTACCCATAACTGTTTCATCATTTCCACCTCGAGTAATTCCTTTAACCCTTATTTGTCCTGATTAGATTGTAAGCACTCTTGAGCAGAGACCGTCTCTTCGTGTTCAAGTGTACGGTGCTGCGACATGTAGTAGTGCTATAGAAATGATAAGTAGCAGTACCCTGTTTCCCCGAAAATAAGACATCTCCTGAAAATAAGACCTAGTAGAGGTTTTGCTGAATTGCTAAATATAAGGCCTCCCCCAAAAGTAAGACCTAGCTCCAAATTGTATCTTCCGCCTCTCGCTTGAGCCCGCCCTCAACTCCTCAACATTTTAATTTCCATTCCGTTCCGGACATGCTGCCCTGCGTTTAAAGCTCAGCTGTTATTTTAAGTCACTGCGGCAGCTCGAGTCCAGTCTCTCCCGTCAGTGTCCCGCCTTCCTCTGATGAGGTATTTCCTGTTTCCGCAAGGGCGGGACATTGAAGGGAAAGGCTGGTCGAGCCGCCGCTGCCCTTCCCCACAGACGTTCGGCAGCCTCCTGACATCTTTAAAACTGGGTGAGTGTCCCAACAGAAGGTACATGGGGGGAAGGGGGAGAAGGGGGTATTAGGAACCCTAAGGACTAAGCTTATTTAGAATGCTGTACTTATCTTACGGTAGATAAATGGAGATTCTGTGCACTGTATTGCTCAGTCTCCTTTTTCATTGTAGGGGGATTGTTGTGCCGACTCATGTTTCACCAAGCTGTATCAAGGCTTCCCCTTAATTTACTTAATGCTGACTTCTTGTCCAGCTGCTGTGAAATTAAAAAGGCTGCTGAAATTCTAGGAAGCTACTGCTAAAAGTTGCAGTGGCCATTTTCTCTAAGAAGCTGCAATTTTACTGTAGTAGGGTATTTTGAACAGCTTGTAGCCTCTGCAGCTGATATTGAGGTAAGCCTTGGAGTAAAGAACTGCAATAATCCAATCATGTTACCGTGTTTCCCTGAAAATAAGACCTAGCGCATCTTTGGGAGCAAAAATTAATATAAGACACTGTCTTATTTTCGGGGAAACAGGGTAATAGTAGTAGTAGTATATGACAGGGGCGTAGCCAGACACCCAATTTTGGATGGGCCTGGGCCCAAGATGGGTGGGCAGAAGAACCCCACCCCATCCCACAGGTGATCTGGTCTCGCCTTCTCTCGCCTGCATGCCATATGGTCTCTCAAATATCCCCCCTCTCCTGCACGCCTTTTATATTTAAACAATTTTTATTGAGGATCAAACATTTGGCACAGAGTTATAAAAGACAAACATTCTATAATCATAATAATACATCTTATGCATTTATATACATCTTAACTGTATCATCAATTTTATTCCATTAACTCCCCCTCAACCACCCCCCTCCCATAACCTCTACTCTGAACTTCTTACTTCATGGTATCGTTCCTTCAAAATCTAACACCAAACTTTACCTAATTAACACAAGGAGCAAGTTAGGGTTTACCCAAATTATTAAGTACCGCACTTCCTGCTTTACGAGAGATATTTTGCAAGTATGGATTCCATATAGTAATAAAATGCTTTCTTCTCTTTGGGCTGCTAAAGGCCGATCTGGCCTCCCAGAGCATTAGTTCATGGAGTCTATTCCTCCAGAACCACACTGACGGTGGTTCCGCCTGTATCCAGTGTCCTGCACGCCTTTTAAATAGCAGCTTTTCACCGGCAGTAACTAATACACACTACTCACGATGGCCCCACATCCTTCCCACTGATGCAGCTTCCTGTTTTTGCATAGGCGGGAATACGTCAGAGGGGAAGGCTTTGGGGGTCGGTGTGAGCGGTACGTATCAGTCGCTGCTTCCTCCAGGCGAAGATCTGCTATTTGTAACGTATGCAGGAGGGACAGTTGTTGGGAGTTTTCAGCTTGGGAATCTCTGCCAGCCACATCGTAGGTGTGCCGCTACTGGTGGGCCTGAGCTCAAAGTGCCCACCCAAGCCCATCCTTGGCTACGTCACTGGTATATGACATGGTTTGCTTATTGCTTCTACTAGCCGTTATGCCCGTTAAAACGGGCGCGATTTCCAGCTACCCTCCTCGCCAGGTCGCCGCCACCCCCCCCCCCCCGGAGTCGCCGGCCCGGGCCCTCTCTTCACGATTCAACTTACAGCGCCGAAACCGCAGCAGGCAGATCAGCTGAGCTGCCGTCGGCCTTCCTTCTCTGCCTGTGTCCCGCCCTCGTGTGATGTAACGTCGGCGAGGGCGGGACAGAGGCAGGGAAGGAAGGCCGACGGCAGCTCCGCTGATCTGCCTGCTGCGCTTTCGGCGCTGTAAGATGAATTGCGAAGAGGAGAGGGCCCAGGCCGGGTGGAGGGGGGCGGCGGCGGTGACTCTGGTTGGAGGGGGTGCGGTAGCGACCTCGGCAGTTCCCTCCCTCCTTCCCTCCCCTTCGGGCAGGTTCCCTCTCTGTCCCGCCCCCGTCATCACATATTGACGCGGGGGCAGGACAGAGAGGGAAGTCTCTACTGCGCATTTGCGGGTGAGTATGGTCACCCGGAATTTTTTATGTTTGATATTGCAGCCTCATTGCTCGACTTATGTATATATTGTACAAGGCTATTTGATTCCTGTATCAATATTTTCTTTTGTTACATTTGTACCCCGCACTTTCCCACTCATGGCAGGCTCAATGCGGCTTACATGGGGCAATGGAGGGTTAAGTGACTTGCCCAGAGTCATAAGGAGCTGCCTGTGCCTGAAGTGGGAATCAAACTCAGTTCCTCAGTTCCCCAGGACCAAAGTCCACCACCCTAACCACTAGGCCACTCCTCCACTGTTGCTACTATTGGAGATTCTACATGGAATGTTGCTATTCCACTAGAAGTCGGCCCTTGCAGATCACCAATGTGGCCGCGCAGGCTTCTGCTTCTGTGAGTCTGACGTCCTGCACGTATGTGCAGGACGTCAGACTCACAGAAACAGAAGCCTGCGCAGCCTTCTACATGGAATGTTGCTAGTGGAATAGCAACATTCCATGTAGAATCTCCAATAGTATCTATTTTATTTTTGTTACATTTGTACCCCGCGTTTTCCCACTCATGGCCGGCTCAATGCGGCTTACATGGGGCAATGGAGGGTTAAGTGATTTGCCCAGAGTCACAAGGAGCTGCCTGTGCCTGAAGCGGGAATCAAACTCAGTTCCCCAGGACCAAAGTCCACCACCCTAACCACTAGGCCACTCCTCTATTCCAATATTCTGCAGTATTGTTCATTTCTTTGTTATGTTTCTAAACATAATAGAAATTATTTGAAATTGAAAAAGAAAAAGTCCTGCTGCAACTCTGGTGAAGACTGGGTCTTGTCCCAGGATGGAGAAGATCAGCTCAGTGCGCCATGTGGATCCCAAACTCCAGTGGCGGAGGAAGAAAAGGAGTTGCCAAACAGCAGAAAAGAGTAGCAGGCCACACAAGAATTAAGAAGACACCTGCAAAGAAAGGAGAGGGGAGGGTACCAGGGGGAGAAAAACATGGAAGGGAGCAGTAAGAAGAATGCTCTCCCTTCCTGTCAGGAGGATCCCAAGGTGCCTTTTCTCAGCCCAGGTCTGCTCAGGGTCCAGGGTCCTGACTCTGCAGCATCCCAGGTTAGAAAGTTGCAGCAGTGTTTGCAGAAAGGGCAGAAGCCCGTGCAGGCATTTCCCTCTGCTTCTGCTGTTCCTAGGATTAGAAATGGAATTGGGAGCTCTTTGTGGTGCTGGACCTGAGGGTTTGGTTCCTAATTTTGGAAGAAAGAACAGGCTGAGATGTGGAGCCTGAGACAGCTGGTTAATCTGCAAATGAGAAAAGGAGAGACTATTATTACAATGGAAAATTTTCATTATTGAAGAGACTCCACCTCCATCAGGATGCACATTGATGACATCACAAAGGAGGGGGCGGAGCTTCACACTGCGGGCTGTAAAATCGTGCTGCTGTGGAGAAGGGCAGGAGAATGGCTGCAGGGCTTTGTGCTCAGCAGGTAGGAGACTGGTAGGAGGTGGGCAGCAGGGGATGCAGTGCCAGGCAATGTCATGCAACCTCTGATACACACATGGTGCACGGAGCAAGCAGACGAAAAAGAAAGTTCTTCTTCCTGGTTCCCCTCCCTTCACAGGGGCTGGAAATGGTGCTGAGGAGAAGGGCAGGAGAATGGCTGCAGGGCTTTGTGCTCAGCAGGTAGGAGACTGGCAGGAGGTGGGCAGCAGGGGATGCAGTGCCAGGCAATGTCATGCAACCTCTGATACACACATGGTGCATGGAAAGTTCTTCTTCCTGGTTCCCCTCCCTTCACAGGGCTGGAGAATGGTTGCAGGGCTTTGTGCTCAGCAGGTAGGAGACTGGCAGGAGGTGGGCAGCAGGGGATGCAGTGCCAGGCAATGTCATGCAACCTCTGATACACACATGGTGCATGGAGCAAGCAGAGGAAAAAGAAAGTTCTTCTTCCTGGTTCCCCTCCCTTCACAGGGCTGCTGCTCCTTTGTCTTTGTTTAAGATGCTGTGAGACAGATTTAAGAGTCAGCTTTGCCTGTTTGGCACCAGAGCTAACGCTTCTCCCTGTTCTGTCTCCCGATTTCCTCTTTCAGTCCTCGATATTAAGAGAACCCCTCCTCCTCCATCCTGCAAAGAGGTGGGAAAATGTGGGATACAAATGCAATAAATCATCATTACTGCTCCATCTCTGGCCGTCTTCAAATCTAGGCTAAAAACCCACATTTTGATGCTGCTCTTAACTCCTAACCCTTGTTCACTTGTTCAGAACCCTTATTTTATCATCCTCACTTTAATATTCCCTTATCTCTTATTTGTCCTGTTTGTCTGTCCTAATTAGATTGTAAGTTCTGTCGAGCAGGGACTGTCTCTTCACGTCCAGTGTACTACTACTACTATTCGCAGTATGTTTTTCAGTGGTGTTTGCAAGACTGGTACAATGGCATTAAGTGCCCTAGGAAATCTTTCTAGCTTTGCTCCAAGTTACCCCTCTCTCCCCCCCCCCCCCCCCATTAATTGTTAGGTACTTAGCCCCCTGCCCCCAAGATTTAGATATTTGAATGCATCACAACTATCTCACAAGGCTTTGCGGATTTATACCTTTCAAATATTTGAACGTCTGTATCATATCACCCCTGTTCCTCCTTTCCTCCAGAGTATACATGTTCAGGTCAGCAAGTCTCTCCTCATACGTCTTGTAATGCAAATACCATTCTCGTAGCTTTTCTTTGCACCACTTCAATTCTTTTTCCATCCTTAGCAAGATACGGCCTCCAAAACTGAACACAATACTCCAGGTGGGGCCTCAGCCACGACTTTTAGAGGGGCATTAAAACCTCTTTTCTTTTGCTGGTCACACCTCTCTCTATACAGCCTAGCAACCTTCTAGCTATGGCCACCGCCTTGTCACACTATTTCTTCGCCTTCAGATCCTCCTATACTATCACCCCAAGATCCCTCTCCCCGTCCGTACAGATCAGACTCTCACCGCCTAACACATACGTCCCCTGTGGATTCTGACTGCACGCTTATGGTTATATCATTGATAAAGCATTTACAAAATTTTTGCTCATCACTGTGCTGTATATATTGGTTTTGTTTTGTAAACTGCTGTGAACTACCAGTTAGACATGGGGATATATCAAGCACCAATAAACCATGATTGCATAGCATTCCCCCCCCCCCCCTCCCGCTATCCTATCATGAATTATGTAGTTCTTCCCCTCCCCCCTATTTTGCTTTTCTGCTTTCTCTCTCCCCAATTATCTTAGCCTGTACACCGCTCGGTGGAAAGGTCCGATGAGTGGGATAGAAAGCCTTAATCAAAGTTGAAACGTGAAACATTTCATACTCTGCGTCTCTGTAAGAGAGAATTTTTTCACAGACTTGCAATCCCTGGAGCCCATAGGGGAAACTGACCCTAGTGTCACACCAGGGGAATAAGTCTGGCAGTTACTGATGGGCCATCTTCCATAAGAAAATGTCTGTCAGGAGAATAAAACCAGGTGAAATGTAACGAATACTGAGCCCATCCACATGTCAATGAGGCGCTGATGCACAAAGCTTACCGTGCTAAAAAGATCCGATTTTGACCGGTACCAGCCAATTTAGTGTGCACGCCATTCAGCGAGTAAAGCACAAAGGGGTTCTGCGTGGTTTTTACCGTGCACGGTAGCAGCCAATGAGAATCGTATGCAAATGTATTACAGTGAGCTGATTAGTATTAAAATGAGCATTCTGAACGATGCACAGCTGTTTCCGAGCAATGCACAGAAAAGACCGCCTTCCATTAACGAGCACATTTTTACAGGAGGTCTGGAGCTGCCGTAGCATTCCGGAGGTTTCTCGGTGGAGCAGTCTGCTGTCATATTTAAATAGTATTTGCAAATGTGTGTGTTTCCACCCTCCCACGTAACAGCACTGTGAAGAATTTGTCTTGGAACAAAAAACCACGTTGTGGAGGCATGTCCACGGAACCTGCAGTTTTGAAAAAAGGTACACACAGCTTTCATACACGCATATATAAACAATAAAACCCCAGAGCATGAAAGTTGACGTGGAACCCCACAAAAAGAAACTTTCATGCCCCAGGCGGTTTATTGCTTTCTGGGATAAGCAGTATAGAATGTTTTGTACTTTTTTGGGATCTTGCCAGGTATTTGTGACCTGGATTGGCCAGGGGTGTAGCCAGACTTCGGTGGAAGGAGGGTCCCGAGCCCGAGGTGAGGGGGCACATTTTAGCCCCCCCCCCCTCGGTGCCACCAACCCCCCGCCACTTTTGACCCCCCCCCCGGCGGCGCCGCCCCTCTCCCATCCCTTTCGACCCCCCTCCTGCCGCCGCAAATCCTCCCCCGCCACCACCAGGTACCTTTGCTGGGGGGGTCCCCAACCCCCACCAGCCGAAGTCCCCTTCAGCGTCGGTCTCCGAGTCCGGTGCGTTTGCTGATCTGGATTCTGTTTCTGTGAGTCCTGAAGTCGAACATGCAGGATGTCAGGACTCACAGAAACAGAATCCAGATCAGCAACACGCCGGAGACCAGCGCTGAAGAGGACTTCGGCTGGTGGGAGTTGGGGACCCCCGCCAGCAAAGGTACCTGACGGCGGCGGTGGGGAAGGGTTGACGGCGGCGGGAGGGGCAGGCCAAATGTGGCGGGGAGGGTTTGCGGCAGGGGGGTGAAAGAAGGGGGCCAGGGCTAAATCTGCGGGGGGCCCGTGCCCCCACCTAGCTACGCCCCTGGGATTGGCCACTGTTGGAGACACTTTGCTGGGCTTGATGGACCTTTGGTCTTTCCCAGTACGCAATACTTATGTACTTATGTATGTGTATGACCAATTCTCTCAGCTCCAACCCCCGTCGTCTCTTTGCCACCCTTAACTCCCTCCTCAAAGTGCCCTCCGCTCCCACCCACCCCCTCGCTCTCTCCTCAATCACTGGCCGATTACTTCCGCGACAAGGTGCAAAAGATCAACCTTGAGTTCACTACCAAGCCATCTCCTCCTCCTCCTCCTCTTCACCCTTCAACCCTCTCCAACCAACCAACCCAGGCCTCCTTCTCCTCCTTTCCTGACATCACCGAAGAGGAAACCACTAGCCTTCTTTCCTCCTCGAAATGCACCACCTGTTCCTCTGACCCCATCCCCACCAACTTACTTAACACCATCTCTCATACTGTCACCCCCTCCATCTGTCATATCCTCAATCTCCCTCTCTCCACTGCAACTGTCCCTGACACCTTCAAGCACGCCGTAGTCACAGCTCTCCTCAAAAAACCATCACTTGACCCTACCTGTCCCTCCAACTACCGCCCCATCTCCCTACTATCCTTCCTCTCCAAAGTACTTGAGCGTACCGTTTACAGCCGCTGCCTTGATTTTCTCTCCTCTCATGCCATCCTCGATCCACTTCAATCCGGTTTTCGCCCTCTACACCCGACAGAAACGGCACTCTCTAAAGTCTTTAATGACCTGTTCCTTGCCAAATCCAGAGGCCACTACTCCATCCTCATCCTCCTCGATCTATCCGCCGCTTTTGACACTGTCAATCATGATTTACTTCTTGCCACACTGTCCTCATTTGGGTTCCAGGGCTCTGTCCTCTCCTGGTTCTCCTCCTATCTCTCCCACCGCACCTTCAGAGTTCAGTCTCATGGATCTTCCTCCACCCCCATCCCCCTATCTGTTGGTGTTCCCCAGGGATCTGTCCTTGGACCCCTTCTCTTCTCAATCTACACCTCTTCCCTGGACTCCCTGATCTCATCTCATGGCTTCCAGTATCATCTCTATGCTGATGACACCCAGCTGTATCTCTCCACACCAAACATCACCGCAGAGACCCAGGCAAAGGTATCGTCCTGCTTATCCGACATTGCTGCCTGGATGTCCAACCGCCACCTGAAACTGAACATGTCCAAGACCGAGCTCATCGTCTTTCCACCAAAACCCACTTCTCCTCTTCCTCCACTTTCTATCTCAGTTGATAACACCCTCATCCTCCCCGTCTCATCTGCCCGCAACCTCGGAGTCATCTTCGACTCCTCCCTCTCCTTCTCTGCACATATCCAGCAGATAGCCAAGACCTGTCGCTTCTTCCTCTTTAACATCAGCAAAATTCGCCCTCTCCTCTCTGAACACACCACCCGAACTCTCGTCCACGCTCTCATTACCTCTCGCCTTGACTACTGCAACTTACTCCTCACCGGCCTCCCACTTAGCCATCCATCCCCCCTTCAATCTGTTCAGAACTCTGCCGCACGTCTTATATTCCGCCAGAACCGTTATACTCATATCACCCCCCTCCTCAGGTCACTTCACTGGCTTCCAATCAGATACCGCATTCAGTTCAAGCTCCTCCTTCTTACCTACAAATGCACTCAGTCTGCTGCCCCTCGCTACCTCTCTACCCTCATCTCCCCTTACGTTCCCGCCCGAAACCTCCGCTCACAAGACAAATCCCTCCTCTCAGTGCCCTTCTCCACCACCGCCAACTCCAGGCTCCGCTCATTCTGCCTCGCCTCACCCTATGCTTGGAACAACCTTCCTGAGCCCTTACGCCAAGCCCCCTCCCTACCCATATTCAAGTCTTTGCTGAAAGCCCACCTCTTCAATGCTGCTTTCGGCACCTAACTCTTACCTTTCAGGAAATCCAGACTGCCCAATTTGACGGCCCCTATCTGACTGACTGTTCATTTGTCCTTTAGATTGTAAGCTCTTTGAGCAGGGATTGTCTTTCTATGTTAAATTGTACAGTGCTGCGTAACCCTAGCAGCGCTTTAGAAATGTCAAGTAGTAGTAGTAGTAGTAGTGTATGAAAGCTGTGTGTAGCAGTGGAAAGCTGTGACGGCGTGTTCTTAGCACATACAGTTCAGGACAAATGCATAGCAGTGACACTTAGCGAGTGACTGTTCTACGCATACACTGAGGTTTTCCCTAACAAGTTGCTTGCTGTAATTATGAGCTGCTCATTTGCATGAGATGTCGTTTGAGCATCGCTCGCTATTTCCAACTCGGTAACTTTTTTATCAGGGATCTAAACGCATAGGTTTTTTGTTTTTTTTTTAACGGGAACTTTTGTGCATCAGCAGCTGAGCGTGTTTCTGGTTTGTGTTTCAGATGCCGGTAATGTTTGAGGACATCGCTATCTCTTTCTCCCAGGAGGAGTGGGGGTATTTGGATGAAGGCCAGAAGCAGCTTTACAGGGAGGTGATGAAGGAGAATTATCAGACCCTGATCTCACTAGGTAAGAATTTCTGGTATCAGACGAGTTCCCACCCAGACAATTCCCACCAATGACAGTTCACCCTGGGACAATTCCCGCAAAGGACTCCCCCCCCCTCCCTTCCGATTATTTCTCACCCTCCCCAGCCTTTTTTTTTTTTTACTGACCATAGCTTCTTTCTTGTATTGGGTTCCATAAGTCCTGGTAATTTGTTATAAATCGTAATCGATGTGTCATTTTGAGGGGCTGAATTAGGTTGAAACCTAGTTGGGGGGTGTCTGGGGGGGGGAATTGCCCCCCTTCCCCACGAACTGCATGTCTGGAAGGGAACAAGATGGGTAAAAGATAGTGTTGTGGGGGGGGGGGTGTCGAAGGTGTAGCGAAGGCGGGACTAGGGTGTGCCTAACAGATGGGCGTCCTCGAGCAATAATGGAAAAAAGAAGGGCGTCCCTGACGAGCACTTGGGCGACTTTACGTGGTCCATTTTTTCTTACGACCAAACCTCAAAAAGGTGCCCGAACTGACCAGATGACCACCGGAGGGAATCAAGGATGACCTCCCCTGACTCCCCCAGTGGTCACTAACCACCTCCCACCCCGATAAAAACAACTTTAAAAACTTATTTTGCCAGCCTGAAATATCATACTCAGGTCCATCGCAGCAGTATGCAGGTCCCTGGGAGAGGAGGTATGTGTGTGTCAGCGGAGGCATAGCGAAGGCGTGCACGTCCGACTTTCAAACATTTTGGATGTCCTGAACTGCCCCCCCCCCCCCCCCAGGGACGGCCACATTTCAAGGGAGTGGAGTGGAGGAGTGGCCTAGTGGTTACATCACTGGTCTTGTAATCCAGTGGTGGCCGGTTCAAATCCCATTGCTTCTATTTGTGATTCAAAATCCAAATAAACAAAGGGGGTGTCAGAGGCACAGCAAAGGACGTCCTTCACCCATACTCTAAAAAAAAAAAAGAAAGACGTCCCTGACAAGCAGTTGGACGTTTTGCCTGGACTTGTATTTTTCTAAGGTTGTAGACGGCTATTATACACGCAGCTTGTCTGCGTGTATGAAGCAGTCTTTGGCATACGCAGAGCAGCCACGCATAATGCTTGGCTGCTCTGCACTGGCTTCCCCTCCTTAGGAAGGAAATCGTGTGCAAATGAGCTAAAAGTGAGCAGCTCATTTGCATGCGATTTCCTTCATGCATGCCCGTTCCTTTCCGAATCACTAAGGGATCGGTAAGGGAAGGGTTTTTTCCGTTCAGTTAGTGCATCAGTTAGTCCACTGCAGTGCCCCCTAGGGTGCCCAGTTGGTGTCCTGGCATGTCAGGGGGACCAGTGCACTACGAATGCTGGCTCCTCCCACGACCAAATGACTTGGATTTGGTCGTTTTTGAGATGGGCGTCTTCGGTTTCCATTATCGCCGAAAATCGGGGACGACCATCTCTAAGGTCGACCATCTCTAAGGTCGACCTAAATGTTGAGAATTGGGCGTCGCCGACTGTATTATCGAAACGAAAGATGGACGCCCATCTTGTTTCGATAATAGGGTTTCCCCGCCCCTTCGTGGGGACGTCCTGCGAGGACGCCCTCAGGAAAACTTGGGCGCCCCCCGTTCGATTATGCCCCTCCACGTGGCCACAGTCAATGACAACACCTCACGGCTCAGGGGGGGTGGAAACACGGGACAGAAAGGTAGAGGACTCGCTGACAGAGGTGGCCCACGAGTTTATGCATGAAAGACAGAGCAAGTTTCAGAAATTGGGCTCAACATAATAATATCAGGATCGGGGGCTTACCTGAGAAGTTTGTGGTAAGCGATCCTGTGACCTCTTTTGCAAAATGACTGCTCTCAGTTCTGAAATTTGAAGCCAGAAATGGAGCTGTGAAAATCGACCACATGCACAGGATTCCCAACTTGGCAGCTGCAGCAGGCTCACTTCATTCTGTGTTTTGTTTGATTTTAGAACTGTAAACTGCTTAGATCCAATTTCTTTGGAATTTTGGCGGGTTATCAAATATCTTAATCAACATTATGGGGGGGATTCTATATAGGGCGCCTAAAAAAACCACACGGAAAACTTTTTTGCTTAAGTGTATTCTACAAGTGGCACCTAGATTTAGGCACGGTATTTAGAATTACGCTTAGTTGATATCCCAGCACGTAAAAGTATGCGCATCCATTTACACCAACGAAAACATATAAATCCTGGTGCGTAGATTTAGGCGCACTGGGCCATATTCTTTAACTATGCACGTAGATTTCAGAACGCCCACTTCCCCAACCATAACCACACCCCCTTTTGACTGCGCGCATAAGAAGTTGGGCGCACTGCGTTACAGGATACGCTTAGCGAGTTGTGCGTGTAACTTATAATTATTGCCAGTTAGTGCTCATTATTGCTTGTTAAGTGCTGTAAAGTACATACGTGCATAAGTGTTGCCATACTGGGACAGACCAAAGGTCCATAAAGTCCACCATCCTGTTTCCAACAGTGGCCAATCCAGGTTACAAATACCTGTCAAGATCCCAAAACAGTAAAATACATTTTATGTGGCTTATCCCAGAAATAAGCAGTG
Organism: Microcaecilia unicolor; assembly: GCF_901765095.1. Classification (NCBI taxonomy): domain Eukaryota; kingdom Metazoa; phylum Chordata; class Amphibia; order Gymnophiona; family Siphonopidae; genus Microcaecilia; species Microcaecilia unicolor. The sequence continues at coordinate 25,925,158 of NC_044031.1, read as the reverse complement.
GATTTGCCCCAAGTCCATCTTAATAATGTTGTATGGACTTTTCTTTTAGGAAGCTAGCCAAATCTTTTTTAAACCCCGCTAAGCTAACTGCTTTTACCACATTCTCTGGCAATGATTTCCTGAGTTTAATTACACGTTGAGTGAAGAAATATTTTCTCTGATTCATTTTAAATTTACTACATTGCAGCTTCATTGTGTGCTCCCTAGTCCTAGTAGTTTTGGAAATAGTAAACAAACGATTCACGTCTACCTGTTCCACTCCACTCATTATTTTATAGACCTCTATCATATCTCCCCTCAGCTGTCTTTTCTCCAAGCTGAAGAGCCCTAGACACTTCAGCCTCTCCTCATGGGGAAGTCATCCCATCCCCTTTATCATTTTTTTTTTATTTTTTTTTATTTATCATTTTACTTAATTACATTCACATTTATCACATAAATGTAAGGAAATACAGAAATTAATATAAAAAGGAAAACATTTTCTCTCAACAATATATATTTACATAATTGTCCACAATTGGATGATCCAAGATCAGGAAAACAATCTTAAAGAAAATAAGAAAAACTCAAAATGGTTAATCTTACACTTCACATTTTCTGAGGGAGGAAGGTTAATCGGTTATTGCAGCCGGTACAGTGGTAACTGAAGGAAGTTGCTGCAGAGGATTTTCATCTGTTTCCACAAACTCTATAATTTCTTAGGTTCAAACAAATAAGTAATAAGGAAAATAAAACACTTACAAGGGAATCGCGCTAGGAAGGTCCCACCTGGGGCAATGATTCCTGGCTGAAAAGCCAAGACTTCACACCTCCCAGTCTGTGATTCCCTTGATGTGTCAGGAAATATATTCATCCTTGAACCAAAAAAAGCTATCAACCATATATCGGAAATACAATTTCAAAACGTTGTTCCTATCTAATCAAAGAGGAAAGTCACTAATAATATAACTCTATCTATAACTTCTGAATTTTCCAAAATGTCAGTTAAACACATCTCTTTTCTCTGAAAGAAGATTTTAAAGGAAATATAATTTTAGTCACCAAAAGGTGCCCTTTATCATTTTCATTGCCCTTCTCTCTACCTTTGCTAGTTCCACTATAATGTTGATTGGCTTGGTAAGTCAATTAAGTTACACACATTGCTGCAAAATACGCTTGAATTTCAGCACAGATCTCTAGGCGCGCTACATAGAATCCGTGGGTATATGCCGCACCCCTGAGAACTGTTTTACGTTTTCCTGTAAATGTAAAGGACCTTATAACTCAGTTTTCCTTTTTATTGCTGGAAACAGGCTTTGAAAGGATCAATCCTGATTTATTATTGAGGATTAAAGAAGAGAACGAGCCATATGTCCCTGATTCCAAGGATTTGGGAGAGAGAGAAGTTACTCAGTCGTACACCGGTGAGTAATAATACTGCACCAAAAGAATCAAAACTCTGCAGATCACAAAAACAAAGCAAACACAGTAGGGAGACCAAACAGCTGAGGAAAAGGAAACCTGGTTCTTAAAAGTATCTTTTATTCAGTAAAAAACACATCAAGGGGCCATTTTACTAAGACACCTACAACCAGTGGTGTAGTTACGTGGGGCCACAGGGGTCTGGGCCCCCGCAGACTTGGCCCTGGACCCCCCTGCCAACGACCCTCTCGACCCCCCCTCCCGCCGCCGTGGGCTATCTTTGCTGGTTGGGGACCCCAACCCCCACCAGCCAAGGTCCTCTTCTTCCGGCGCAAGGCTTCGTTCTGTTTCTGAGTCTGACGTCCTGCACGTTGTAGGACGTCAGACTCAGAAACAGAACGAAGCCTTGCGCCGGAAGAAGAGGACCTCGGCTGGCGGGGATTGGGGTCCCCTGCCAGCAAAGGTAGGCGGCGGTGGGGCAGGGTTGGCGGCGGGAGGGGGGGGTCGAGAGGGGTCGGCGGCGGGGGGGGGGGGCAAGGTGGTGGCGGCGGCGGCGGGGTCGGCAATGACAGGGGAGGGGGTTGGCAGCGCCGGGGGGGGGGCTAAAATGTGCCCCCTCACCTCGGGCTCTGGACCCCCTTCGCGCCGAAGTCTGGCTACGCCCCTGCCTAAAACACACGTGAATTTAGAACTACCGCCCGGCTACTGCATACCCTGGGCGGTAATTCTAATTTTGACATGTGGCAGAAAAGAATTTCTGTTTTCTACTGCGTAGCGCTAACCGGGCAATAATCAGCAGTGTATGTGCGCTGATGATTACCGCCCGGTTAACACGTGAGACCTTACTGCTAAGTCAGTGGGTGACGATAAAGTCTCAGGCCCAAAATGGACGCGCGCCAATTTTTATTTTGCCGCATGTCCATTTTCGGCCAAAAAAGAAAATGGCCTTTTTTGCAGGTGCGCTGAAGAATGGACCTGTGCGCTTCCAATACACGCGCTTACACCAGCGCAGGCCATTTTGTCAGCATGCCTTAGTAAAAGGACCCCCCAAACCTTGAAACACTGCATACATAAGGACTCACTATTCAAAGTATAGTAAACTACATCAAAGAAATACTCACACTTATTACGTGAAAACATTATAATCTCTTAAACATTAGGAGAAAGTACATAAGTATTGCCATACTGGGACAGACCAAAGGTCTGTCAAGCCCAGCATCTTGTTTCCAACAGTGGCCAATCCAGGTCACAAATACCTGGCAAGATCCTGAAAAAGTTCAATACATTTTATACTGCTTATCCCAGAAACAGTGGATTTTCCCAAAGTCCATTTAATAATGGTCTATGGACTTTTCCTTTAGGAAGCCGGCCAAACCTTTTTTTAAACTCCGCTAAGCTAACCGCCTTTATCACATTCTCTGGCAACGAATAGTGTAGTTTCGCGCTACCCGCACAGTAACCGCTGGGAACGTGTGCTGCGGTAGAAAATATAAAAATATTTTCTTTTTTTTTTCTTTTTTTTTTACTTTCAATATATTTTTATTAAAGGTTTTTTCATACAGATAATACAGAAAAATATTTTCTACTGGGGGATTTGGCATGTTCCAGACTCAGAATTACCGCCAGATTTGTGACTCCTTTATTGAATACTGCTAGTCCCTGACGCAGTTTCCGAAACGCTGGCCACCATCGGACAAGTTGCAGTGGCAACAAATTCTGCTTTTCTTAACTCTGTAAGTGAATTCTTTAAATAAAAGGAGGTTTTTTACGCCGATTATCGAGATGCAGTACCTGTATACACTGTAGCTCCTGAAGCAGGTCTGAGTGTACTGTGGCTTTTTCCTCCTAAAATCTAACAGGTCCTTTTACTAAGGTGTGCCGAAAAGTGGCCTGCGCTGGTGTAGACGCGTGTATTGGACACACGCAGGTCCATTTACCAGCGCACCTGCAAAAAAGGCCTTTTTTTTTGGCTGAAAATGGACATGCGGCAAAATGAAAATTGGCGCGCGTCCATTTTGGGCCTCAGACCTTACCACCAACCATTGACTTAGCGGTAAGATGACACGCGTTAACCAGGCGGTAATCATCAGCGAGTATACACTGCCGATTACCGCCCGGAGTCGCAGATCAGGCATGCAGCATATACTCGGGGGAGGGGGGGAGGAAGACATATGCAGACACACAGGCTGTGAGTGACTTCATCTGTTTCCAGCCCCCTGCCCCCCCCTCCCCGTTTGAAGTTTTCCCAACTTCTTGTTTTTGTTTTAATCAAGATTAAACATTTTAATCAAAATGCAGCCCTAATATATGTGTGTGAGTGTACATGTATTACATAGAGGGGCAAAATTGAACGAAAACGCCTATCTCCATGGGCGTTTATCTCCAAGAACGGGTCCGTGAAGGGGTGGACCGAACCGTATTTTGGGAAAAAATAGACGCCCATGTTTTATTCAACAATGTGTGAGCTGGGCGTTTTTGTTTTTCAGCGATAATGGAAAATGAAAGCGCCCAGCTCAAAAACGAATAAATCCAAGGCATTTGTTCGTGGGAGGGGCCAGGATTCGTAGTGCACTGGTCCCCCTCACATGCCAGGACATCAACCGGGCACCCTAGGGGGCACTTTTACAAAACCAAAAAAAAAGGTAAGAGCTCCCAGGTGCATAGCACCCTTCCCTTGGGTGTTGAGCCCCCCAAATCCCCCTCGAAACCCACTGCCCACAAGTCTACACCATTACTATAGCCCTAAGGGGTGAAGGGGGGCACCTACATGTGGGTACAGTGGGTTTGGGGGGGTTGGACGACTAATAAGCATTAAGCAGCACAATTGTAACAGGTAGGGGGGATGGGCCTGGGTCCACCTGCCTGAAGTCCACTGCACCCCCTAACAACTCCTCCAGTGACCTGCATACTGCTGCCAGGGAGCTGGGTATGACATTTGAGGGTGAAAATAAAAAGTTGTGAAACTTCATTTTTTGTGGTGGGAGGGGGTTAGTGACCACTGGGGGAGTCAGGGGAGGTCATCCCCGATTCCCTCCAGTGGTCATCTGGTCATTTAGGGCACTTTTTGGGGCCTTATTCGTGAAAAAACAGGGTCCAGGAAAAGTGTCCTAAATTCTAGCTAAAAACGCATACTTTTTTCCCATTATCGGTGAAATGCGCCCATCTTTGTTCGGCAGATAACCACGCCCCAGTTCCGCCTTCGCCACACCTCTGACACGCCCCCATCAACTTTGTCCGCATCCGCGACGGAGTGCAGTTGAAAACGTCCAAAAATCGCCTTTCGATTATACCGCTTTATTCGTTTTTGTGAGATAAACGTCCATCTCCCGATTTAGGTCGGAACTTGGGCGTTTTTCTCGTTCGATTATAAGGTGGATAGTAACATAGTAGATGACAGCAGGAAAAGACCTGCACGGTCCATCCAGTCTGTATTAGAAAACATATGCATAAGTAATTACCATACTTTCAAACAACTAAACATCAACAAAAGCTTTATACTTAGGTGAATGATGAACATTAACCTAACCATAAAGTTAAAAACACAATATGAAATATGAACACAAAACATTAGGATATCTATATATATAAAAGGCACCACTGAAGCCTCCAGCCGGAAGTGTGAAGCGCCAGAGATATCAGGTTTCCCCATGAGTGAAGGAAAACAGCACAGCAGGAAATCCCACGAAACAGTGAAGGACTCAGAGGGGGGAGGGGAGAGAGATGCCCTCACTCTCTCTGTAACACAAACACAGAACAGCAGGAAACAACACTGAAGGACTGGACTCGGAGGGGGGAGGGAGAGAGGGCAGAGGGCAGGGACACGCACACTCCCACATGCACACTCCGAAGAAAACCTTGCTAGCCCACGTTTCATTTGCATCAGAAACGGTTTTTTTTTACTAGTAACTTATAAAAGGAGCATGCATGAATTATTAGAATAAATCAGATGAACAAAGTACTAAAAATTTTCCCAATCAATAAATTGAACATAAAGGCAAGAGGCTCATAAGTCAAAAAATACGGCTTGTGTTATATTGTCATGCATTTTATGAAGAACATAAACTAATATTTTGACCTTAACCAAGTATAACTGTGTTCAGAGAGTTTATTTTATTTTATTTTTTGTTACATTTGTACCCCGCGCTTTCCCACTCATGGCAGGCTCAATGCGGCTCACAGAAGGCAAAAGTAGAGACTAATAGACGATTCACCACTGGAGACGTGAGTCCAACAGTCTTTATTATATCAGAGATAGCGACCCGACACAGGCCGTGTTTCGACGCTAAAAAGCGTCTGCATCAGGGGTCAATAAATACACCAAGTAATGAATGCAAAACGAAGAGTCCTACTTGTATATGTGTTGTCTTGCCCAGAGTCACAAGGAGCTGCCTGTGCCTGAAGTGGGAATTGAACTCAGTTCCTCAGTTCCCCAGGACCAAAGTCCACCACCTTAACCACCAGGCCACTCCTCCACAACCGTACACCTGGGGCTGCCTATTAACTAAAAAAGAGACTCCAATCCTTAATCCAATTCTTCAGTTAATACAGTTGATGACAAGATAAACAAATCATTCACTTAAGTTGTGTTGAGCCAGATTAGGGATTCTGTACATACAGAGTGAGTCCGTGTCTGTGATTAGTCCCTCGCCTAGAGATTTGGAACTGTCCACGTCTGGCAATCGGAAACACAGCACTAACAGCAACAGCAGCAGCCAAAATGTGAAAAATCACCATCAGGGGCATTTTCGAAAGAGAAGGGCGCCCATCTTCTGACACAAATTGGGAGATGGGCGTCCTTCTCTCAGGGTCGCCCAAATCGGCATAATCGAAAGCCGATTTTGGGCACCCTCAACTGCAGTCTGTCGCAGGGACGACCAAAGTTCACGGGGGCGTGTCGGAGGTGTAGTGAAGGCAGGACTGGGGTGTGCTTAAGAGATGGGCGTCCTCGGCCGATAATGGAAAAAAGAAGGGCGTCCCCGACGAGCATTTGGTCGACTTTACTTGGTCCATTTTCTTTCACGACCAAGCCTCAAAAAGGTGCCCGAACTGACCAGATGGCCACCGGAGGGAATCAGGGATGACCTCCCCTTACTCCCCCAGTGGTCACCAACCCCCTCCCACCCTAAAAAGAAAAAAAATATATATATATTTTTTTTTTTTTTTGCCAGCCTCTATGCCAGCCTCAAATGTCATACCCAGCTCCATGACAGCAGTATGTAGGTCCCTGGAGCAGTTTTAGTGGGTGCAGTGCACTTCAGCCAGGCGGACCCAGGCCCATCCCCCCCCCCCCCCCCACCTGTTACACTTGTGCTGGTAAATGTGAGCCCTTCAAAACCCACCCGACACCCACTGTACCTACATGTAGGTGCCCCCCTTCACCCCTTAGGGCTATGGTAGTGGTGTACAGTTGTGAGGAGTGGGTTTTTTGGGGGGGTTGGGGGGCTCAGCACCCAAAGTAAGGGAGCTATTCACCTGGGAGCAATTTGTGAAGTCCACTGCAGTGCCCCCTAGGGTGCCCGGTTGGTGTCCTGGCATGTGAGGGGGACCAGTGCAGTATGAATGCTGGCTCCTTCCACAACCAAATGGCTTGGATTTGGTCGTTTTTGAGATGGGCATCCTCGGTTTTCCATTATTGCCGAAAACCGGGGACGACCATCTCTAAGGTCGACCTAAATGTTGAGATTTGGGCGTCCCTGACGAAAGATGGATGCCCATCTTGTTTCGATAATAGCGGTTTCCCCGCCCCTTCACGGGACCGACCCTCAGGAAAACTTGGGCGCCCTGTTCGATTATGCCCCTCCATGGGTTACTAACTCTGAGAGGGAAAACAAGCAGCAGTTTACTGCCTCAGCGTGGAGTGTTCAAGCCCTCTACATGCTGGATCTATGACCTAGGTACTTCTCTCGTATTCTTATTTTTACCTCAGGAGCAATCTGAGGGAGGGGGAAAATCTGCTCTTCCCAGTATGCTCGGAGGCAGGCAGTAATAACAAAGCTCCAAAAGGCACCGAGAACGAAACACAGGTGCTCATAAAGGCTAATCACAGAGGACTACAGAAATGCAGGGACCTAGTCCATTATACACAGCTTAATAAATATACATACATGTAATCTGTTACACGCACAGCACAAGCTGCCCCATTGCATGAAGACAGAGCAACTAGTAAGACAAATACATACAGGGCCGTGCCTAGGGTCTCCGGCGCCCCCCTGCCTTTGGCCCCGCCGGCACCCCCCCCCCCCCAAAAAACGATCGCTACACTACCCGCCCTCTTCTCCCCAGATCCTTTTCCTTTTTGTTTAAATTTACCTCTCCGGCCCGTGGCAGCGTAGCGTTAGTGAGAAGGAGGCGGCGCTCCCCTGCCCCGACGTGTCTTCTTCGCTCAGTGTCCCGCCTTCTTCTGACGTCATTTCTGACGTCAGAAGAAGGCGGAACCAAGAGAAGGGAAGAGACTGACACGTCGGGGCGGGAGAACGCTGCCTCCTCACTAACGCTACGCTGCCACGCGCCAGAGAGGTAAATTTAAACAAAAAGGAAAAGGATCTGGGGAGAAGAGGGCGAGGTAAGCATGGTGCGGCGGGGCGCCCCCCAGAGGATGGTGCCCTCCTGCCATGCTTACCTCGCTTACCGTGTCGGCACGGCCCTGAATACATATAGCTGATGTGTGAACACAGATTTTGTCTGTAAAAATACCTTTAAAAAGTAGGATGTGGCAATGACTAAATTTGACAGGCGAAAACATATATGTAAACTACTGAAGTACTGTGTGATTAGGAAAGAAGACAAATGTTCATTTTAATACAGTAGCTGCAGTTCTACCAAACTGAGAAACCGCCAACTCCAGGCTCCGCTCATTCTGCCTCGCCTCACCACCCTATGCTTGGAACAACCTTCCTGAACCCTTACGCCAAGCCCCCTCCCTGCCCGTCTTCAAGTCTTTGCTTAAAGCCCACCTCTTCAATGCTGCGTTCGGCACCTAACCCTTACCGTTCAGTGAATCCAGACTGCCCCAATTTGACTGCCCCTATCGGACCGACCGTTCACTTGTCTATTAGATTGTAAGCTCTTCGAGCAGGGACTGTCTCTCTTTGTTAAATTGTACAGCGCTGCGTAACCCTAGTAGCGCTCTAGAAATGTTAAGTAGTAGTAAGTTAAGCCAGATGGTTAAGTCTCGTTTGACATTGGTGATGATATTAATGTGGATTATATCTTGCAATGTGTTTGTAACTATTTGTAAGGTTAAAGCTCAAATAAATATTTAATATATTTATTTACCCATTTAAAAGGAAAATTCTCTTGAATCATTTTCAGTAAAACAACTGTGTTGGGAGTTAACTGAGGATTTGGACGTAGGATTGGCATTCATTACTGAAACTTGGGTTGTAGATCAGAGAGGCTCCTCTGTTCTTTGCTTCTGTCCATCTGGATTTAAAGTTGTGCACAGTCTGAGATCTAAGAGAGCAGGGGGTGGTTTATGTATAGTATACAGGTCTTTTTTTTTTTTTTAAGTTAAGCTAATTTAGGGACCCTTTTACCAAGCTGCGGCAAAAGGGGGCCAGTGCTAGCGTCGATGCGTATTTTACACGTGCGTCGAGGCCCCCTTTTACCGCAGCTGGTAAAAGAGAAGTCTCGCTTTCCTATAGGAAATGGCCGGGCGGCAAGTAAAGCACTTGCCACGCAGCCACTTTGGGGGGGAGCCCTTACCGCCACCCATTGAGGGCTCCTGCGTTAAACCAGCAGTAACCGGGCAGCGCGCGGCACTGCCCGATTCCCGCTGGGTACACTCCGGCGCTACAAAAATAAATACATTTTTGTAGCACCAGAAATGACGGCGCGCTAGGGGTGAGAAGTAGTGCCAGACTGCTGTGGTAGCCCGGCAGTACTTCCTGTATAGCGAGCGGTAAGCCGACAACCGCCCACCTGCTCTGCGCACCCCGTTGCTAGGAGGAAAGGTGGTGGGATGATGTGCTTTTGGGGGTGTAGTGCGCCTTGGGGGGGAGGGTGTTGCGCAGCAGCGACTCGCCCTGGGTGTCGAACAAGCTAGGTACGCCTCTGGTAGGCAGTTTTAGAAAAGTCACTTCCTATAGGTAAAGTTCTCATAGCGGGAGATTTGTATCGGGGAGCCTGTAAACATTTGTAAGTATGTGCTATTTTATACCTATTTTATAAAGGCAAAATATTACAGCACTTCATGTTACGCTGTGCAGATACCAAAGACAAAAGGACCTCATTTCTTAAGCTCAACTGCAGCAGCCAGATGAACTGCTTATGAATTGCTTGCAGATTTAATCATCAGTCCAAAATGTCCTTAAAGTCACTTACTACTACTACTACTACTATTTAGCATTTCTATAGCGCTACAAGGCGTACGCAGCGCTGCACAAACAGAAGACAGTCCCTGCTCAAAGAGCTTACAATCTAATAGACAAAAAATAAAGTAAGCAAATCAAATCAATTAATGTGTACAGGAAGGAGGAGAGGAGGGTAGGTGGAGGCGAGTGGTTACAAGTGGTTACGAGTCAAAAGCAATGTTAAAGAGGTGGGCTTTCAGTCTAGATTTAAAGGTGGCCAAGGATGGGGCAAGACGTAGGGGCTCAGGAAGTTTATTCCAGGCGTAGGGTGCAGCGAGACAGAAGGCGCGAAGTCTGGAGTTGGCAGTAGTGGAGAAGGGAACAGATAAGAAGGATTTATCCATGGAGCGGAGTGCACGGGAAGGGGTGTAGGGAAGGACGAGTGTGGAGAGATACTGGGGAGCAGCAGAGTGAGTACATTTATAGGTTAGTAGAAGAAGTTTGAACAGGATGCGAAAACGGATAGGGAGCCAGTGAAGCGACTTGAAGAGAGGGGTAGTATGAGTAAAGCGACCCTGGCGGAAGACGAGACGGGCAGCCAAAAAAGGTAGGGAGGACAAAGAGGAGAAGCATGGTATAATACACACACAATATGAGGTGATGACTCATACTAAGGCACAATGCACACTGAGGGCCCTGTTTACTAAGCTGTGCTGTAGGCGCACTAGCGTTGTTTAGCGTTGTTTAGCGTATGCTAAAAATGCTAGCGCACCTTAGTAAACAGGGCCCTTACGTTTCTATGTTTTATATATGCAAACAAAATGAGTACTTAGCAGAAACCCAATGAGTGTAGTTATCTTCCCTCTGTAATTTGAAATATCCTATGTAGTCCTTCAGTTGAAGAAATTACCGACCCCTGTTGTAAACCATAGAACATCACAGATACTATGTGGTAATTGTATGAACCCAGAAAATTCTGTTCCTTGATCATTAGAAGCTTTCCGTAGTCAGTAACACAGGATTAATGTCTTCTGTGTGTATCCAGCAGATAATGAGGTGGTACAGAAGAGGGAGGAGGAGAGTCAAGAAGAACCGCCTTTAGAAATGGGGCAAATCCCAAGACAATCAAGAAGTATCTGTAAGAATATTTCCCAGGTGACTGAGAGGAGGAACGCAAAAAATCAACAGCAGAGAGACGCTGCAGGAGACTCATTGGATGGAGTCACTGACTGTGGGAGAAGTGAAGGGGAGCTCACAAACACCCCAGAGCATCAGACACACCCAGGAGCACAGACATCCTTGCAAAGTAATCTTGAGCAATTGACTTCTGGCCTCCACCAGAGAGAAGGAATAGAAAAGAAACCCTTTGTATTTGATATCTGCGGAAAAAGCTTTGATAAGAAATATCATTTATTATTGCACCAGCAGACACACCCCAAAGAGAGGCCCTTTTCATGCTCTCAGTGTGCAAAATGTTTCAAAAAAAGGTTAAATCTGAAATTGCACCAGAGAATTCATGCTAAAGTGAAACCGGTTCCATGTACTGAATGTAGCAAAAGGTTTTGTAATAAGAAAGCATTAATTACACATCTAAAAACACACATTGGAAAAAGACCTTTTAAAAGTACAGAATTTGTGAACTCTTACAACTGCAAGTGTTTTATGAAGAAGAACCAAAAAATAAACATAGGCAAAAGAAAACTGTCATGTTCTGAACTTGACAAAAATGCCCTTCTGAACAAAAATCTAATAATACACCAATTAACACGATCAGGGACAAAACTATTCATGTGTACTGAGTGTGATAAAAGCTTCATTTCTTTACCTTCTCTAAGAAGGCATCAAATGATACACAAAGGGGAGAAACCATTTGTATGTTCTGAGTGTAATAAAAGATTCATTCAGCTATCTAATCTGAAAATTCATCAAAGGATCCACACAGGGGAGAAACGTTTCACATGTACTGAGTGTAATAAAAGTTTCATTCAACTTTCACATCTCCAGAAGCACCAAATGATTCACACAGGAGAAAAACCTTTTATATGCCCTGTGTGTAATAAAAGTTTCATTCAGCTATCAAATCTGAAAAAGCATCAAATGATCCATATAAAAAAGAAATTGTTTGCATGTACTGAGTGTGATAAAAGCTTTACTTCCTTATTGCCACTAAGAAAGCATCAAATGATCCACACAGGGAAGAAACCATTTACGTGCTTTGAGTGCAATAAATGTTTCACTCGTTTGTCAAATCTAAAAACTCACCAAAGGATTCACACAGGAGAGAAACCTTTCATGTGCTCTGAGTGTAATAATTGCTTTATTTCTTCATCTTCTCTAAGAAGGCATCTAATGATGCACAAGGGGAAAAAAACTTTTACGTGTATGGAGTGTAATAAAAGCTTTATTTCTTTATCATCTCTAAAACGACATCAAATGATCCACACAGGAAGCAAACCTTTTACATGTAATGAGTGTAAGAAATGTTTTACTCAAGTATCATATCTGAAAATTCATAAAAGGATCCATACAGGAGAGAAACCCTTCATGTGTTCTGAGTGTAATAAATTCTTCATTCATCTATCAAATCTAAAAATTCATCAAAGAAGCCATGCCGCAGAGAAGCCTTTTGTGTGCACTGAGTGCAATAAACAATTTATTTCTTTATCATCTTTAACAATTCATCAAAGGATCCATACAGGAGAAAAACCTTTTACGTGTACTGAGTGTAATAAAGGCTTTATTTCTTCATCAGCACTAAGAAAACATGAAAAGATCCACACAGGAAAGAAGCCATTTACATGCTTTGAGTGCAATAAATGTTTCACTCGTCTATCAAATCTAAGAATTCATCAGAGGATTCACACAGGAGAGAAGCCTTTCCCGTGTACTGAGTGTGGTAAAAGCTTCATTTCTCTATCACCTCTAAGAAAGCATCAAATGATTCATACAGGAAAGAAACCTTTTATGTGCACTGAGTGTAATAAATGTTTCACTCGTCTATCAAATCTGAAAATTCATCAAAAAATTCACACAGGAGAAAAACCATTCATATGCTCTGAGTGCAATAAATGCTTCATTCATCTTTCGAATCTGAAAATTCATCAAAGGAGCCACACAGCAGAGAGACCTTTTACATGTACTACGTGCAATAAAAGCTTCATTTCTTTATCATCTCTAAAAATGCATCAGATGATCCACTTGGGAAACAAACCTTTCACGTGCATTGAGTGCAATAAATGTTTCACTCGTCTATCACATCTGAAAATTCATCAAAGAATCCACACAGGAGAGAAACCTTTTACATGTAGTCAGTGTAATAAAAGTTTCAATCAGCTGTCTCATCTCAATAAGCACCAAATGATCCACACAGCACATGTTGGAATACAAAAGCTAATGAAAACAAAATGAAGAAAACTAATTCCAGTTAAGTGGACCTCAGAAGATGAAAAGCAGGTATTATGCTACAAAACCTACATTTTAATTGAAAGGGTTCACAAAGAGAGCATGCCAGAAACGGAAAGAGGAATATTATCAGAGCAAAAGCTTCAGAAAATAACATACACATATTTAAGATCTAGGATTGACAAATCAAAACAGAATAGTTTGAAAGTGATAATACCGCAAAGCAACCGAGGGCTGATGGTTGAGCAAGAATTAAGATCAGAAAGAGGAGACTTTACCTATTGTTTGCAAATGATCTGAAGTTGTAGAGCTCCTGTAGTCATCATTTAATACAACAACTCCAGTTAATAAATTGTTCCTCAGAAAGCGGCAGAACGACTTAGGCCAGGACAAATGTGCAATGGTAATAATGGAAACTAAGAAAAACTGGAACTGTGTAATATAAACGAGCTTGAACAGGAAGATGATATAAACATTAAGGTATAGAAGAAGGTGAAATGATCCAGCACAAAGATACTACAGATCATCAATCACATACAGCTTTGGAATTGTAACCTGGTCTCATGTTGTAAAATTGGATGGTACAATGAGAAGGGCATCTCCATTCCTACCAAGTGTATGCTGAGATGTACATGTGAGAGGAAATCTGCCAAAAAAACGGAGAACTCAAACGCCCCACGATAGAAACAAGTGTGTAAAAAAAGTGGGAGAGCGACCAAGGATACCAGAAACTGGAAGATCTTCGTTAGTAAACAACTTTATTAATTATTAATCCTATATAATAAAACGCACCTCCAACATTCTGAAGCTGACTGCATGGCTGAGGCATTCCTGCTCTCTGTATCCATCTCCTGAATTGACATCACGTACTTCCGGGTTCGTCACAAGCAGAAGTGACCAACCACACGAGGTTTCTCGGCTTCAGAATGTTGGAGGTGCATTCTATTAAATAGGATTGGTCAGTTCCTTGAAGCACAGCCAGAGCTCAGCGTCCTGCACAGTAACGCTCAGACACCAGAGGGGGGGGGGCTGACACCAGAGAGAGGGAGGGAGGGAGGGGGGCCTGACACCAGAGGGGGGGGAGGTATCTCTGTCACACACACACTCTCTCTCTCACACACACTGTCTCTCACACACTCTATGTCTCACACTGTATCACATTCACTCTCTATGTGTTACACAGTCACTCACACACTCTCTTGGTCTCATACACTCAGTCTCACAGAGAGTCTGTGTCTCACACACACTTATCTGTGTGAAACACACTCTCTCTCTCATACTGTCTCACATACGCACTTGCACTCTCATTCTCACACACACACTCGCACCCAGACTCACTCTCTCTCACACACACACACTCACACATTGACTCTCACATACACTCTCTTAAACATACACACTCCGAGGAAAATCTTGCTAGCGCCTGCTTCATTTGTGTCAGAAACAGGCCTTTTTTTTTTACTAGTTATTAATAAAGTTGTTTATTAACGAAGATCTTCCAGTTTCTGGTATCCTTGGTAGCTCTCCCACTTTGTTTACACACTGCTTGAGATGTACATCCCAAGAGCTGACGATGAAATGGATCCTATAGGAAGAAATGACAAATGAGAGCTATTGTCACACACCTCCAGTCAAACGTAACAGCATCAGCCAATGCAAATCCTCAAAAAGTACTGAAGATTGCCTAAAGTCAGTCTCCTTGCTTAAGCTGGGAGGGGACAAGCTATCTATTGAATAGAAAGCCTGAGTGATAACTTCATGTAGGTCATAGGAATGGCTAAAGAGAGGTGGGCTGAAGCCTAAAGATGAGATTGTGAACGTTTCTGCGACAAATGCTTGATTACGGTGAAAGGACCCAATTCTTGCTTTGGGAGCCACTGTTTATTTCAAATCTCCATGTCATTGTTCAATTACGTTTCAGGGGAGCAAACTGTATCTTTCTAGAATCTTTGCAGTTGGGAATTTTCCTTAGAGAGAAAAATGCCTGACCTTTGCTTCTGGATTATTTCTGTGAGTGTTTTAGATTCTGCTATGGGCAGTAAAGTGATTGGTATTTTGAGTTCATGACAAATTTATTGTGGCAGGCAGATAGGGGGGTCTTCTCCATTATGGACCAAATTTTATATATGGCAGTGGGAAACAATGCGATTGTGCACTAAGAGAGTCTTTTACCAAAGCGTAGCTTGAGTTATCTGCAGCAGGGCCCATAGGAATAAAATGAGCCCTGCTGCGGATAACTCCAGCTAAGCTTTAGTCAAATACCCTGTAACTGCTATTCTTTAAATGGCGTTCCGAGTTGGGCGCTGTTTATAGAATACACTTAGCTCTGCGATCTTCAGCTAAATGGTAGACGTGGCGGGGCATAATAGATGGCCGGCACCGTAAAGAGCGGTCCTGAACCGTATTATCGAAAAAGATGGGCGGCCATCTTTCGTTTCGATAATACGGTTGGGGCCAGCCAAATGCCTTGGATTTGGCCAGGTTTGAGATGGCCGGCATCGGTTTTCGGCGATAATGGAAACCAAGAGCGGCCATCTCAAACCCGGCCAAATCCAAGGCATTTGGTCGTGGGAGGAGCCAGTATTTGTAGTGCACTGGTTCCCCTCACATACCAGGACACCAACCAGGCACCATAGGGGGCACTGCAGTGGACATCACAAATTGCTCCCAGCTGCATAGCTCCCTTGCCTTGTGTGTTGAGCCCCCCAAACCCACTACCCACAACTGTACACCATACCATAGCCCTTACAGGTGAGGGGGCACCTACATGTGGGTACAGTGGGTTTCAGGTAGGTTTTGGAGGGCTCACATTTACCACCACAAGTGTAACAGGTGGGGGGGGGGGGGCCTGGGTCCACCTGCCTGAAGTGCACTGCACCCACTAAAAACTGCTCCAGGGACCTGCATACTGCTGTCATGGAGCTGGCTATGAGATTTCAGGCTGGCATAGAGGCTGGCACAAAAATGTTCTTTAAATTTTTTTTTGGGTGGGAGAGGGTTGGTGACCACTGGGGGAGTAAGGGGAGGTTGTCCCTGATTCCCTCCGGTGGTCATCTGGTCAGTTTGGGCACCTTTTCGAGGCTTGGTCGTGAAACAAAAGGGACCAAGTAAAGTCGGCCAAATGCTCGTCAGAGTCGGCCTTCTTTTTTCCATTATTGGCTGGGGGCGCCCATCTGTTAAGCACGTCCCCGTCCCGCCTTCAGTACACTGCCGACACGCCCCCTTGAACTTTGGCCAGCCCACGACGGAAAGCAGTTGAGGCCGGCCAAAATAAGCTTTTGATTAAGCCGATTTGGCTGGCCCTGAGAGAAGGGCGGCCATCTCCTGATTTGTGTTGGAAGATGGCCGCCCTTCTCTTTCGAAAATAAGCAGGATGGGGATTCAGCTAGTGGAACTCCCCAGGCCTAAGTTAGGCCCAGATCAGGCATATTCTGTCACGGTGCATGCAAATTGTTGGAACACCTTGCCCCTCCCATGACCACATATCTTTATAGGATACGCTTACCAAGATGACTGCGTAAATTCTAATTTGTTGCCAATTAGTGCCAATATTTATTGAGCTATATTTTCAGCCCTGATTGGTTCATTAGTCAATTAAATTGCCCAAATTTGCATGCTGTACATACACTGGCAAGAAAGAATATACTGAGTGTTATCTCTATGGAGGAAAAGACTTCAGAAACTCTGTATTTATTTTTATTACATTTGTACCCCGCGCTTTTCCACTCATGGCAGGCTCAATGCGGCTTACATGGGGCAATGGAGGGTTAAGTGACTTGCCCAGAGTCACAAGAAGCTGCCTGTGCTTGAAGTGGGAATTGAACTCAGTTCCCCAGGACCAAAGTCCACCACCCCAACCACTAGGCCACTCCTCCACTGTTGCTACTATTTGAGATTCTACATGGAATGTTGCTATTCCACTAGCAACATTCCATGTAGAAGTCGGCTCTTGCAGATCACCAATGTGGCCGCGCAGGCTTCTGCTTCTGTGAGTCTGACATCCTGCACGTACGTGCAGGACGTCAGACTCAAAGAAACAGATGCCTGCGCAGCCTTCTACATGGAATGTTGCTAGTGGAATAGCAACATTCCATGTAGAATCTCCAATAGTAGCAACATTCCATGTAGAATCTCCAATAGTATCTATTTTATTTTTGTTACATTTGTACCCCGCGCTTTCCCACTCATGGCAGGCTCAATGCGGCTTACATGGGGCAATGGAGGGTTAAGTGACTTGCCCAGAGTCACAAGGAGCTGCCTGTGCCGGGAATCAAACTCAGTTCCTCAGGACCAAAGTCCACCACCCTAACCACTAGGCCACTCCTCCTCATCCATCTATATTAGTCATGTGAATTACAGACTGTCATAGATCTTGTACATACTAGATGTTAGAGACTATGATACAGGTTCCTCATTAGTCAAAAACCTCCACTAACATAGTCGAGATTTCTCTTATAGTAGATAGTGTTATGCTCTATAATCCACCATATATATAAGGTAAAAAAATGCACATATCTGGGCTATAGCGTTGTCTGGAGGGTATGCTCAAAGCTTCTGTTTCCCCAAATGCTTCGTCGGGAGCTCAGCCCTCAATCGCAAAAAGTGCCCTTCATGGAGCTGACCGGTACGAGATCTATGACAGTCTGTAATTCACAAGACTAATATAGTGAATACAGAGTTTCTGAAGTCTTTTCCTCCATAGAGATAACACTCAGTATATTCTTTCTTGCCAGTGTATGTACAGCAGTTCACCTCAGGGGCAAGCATCAGCAGTTAGTTAAAATTTGCCAAATTTGCTTGCACAATTTTGTGTACCATATATAGAAGCCAGGGGTATATGGACTAGTTAGAATTTCTATTTCTTCCTTCCAGAGTACTGTATTATTATTTTCTTGGTGTTCACTTTGATGTACAACTAAAAATTGCAAATAAAAAAAATGATGAGAGGTTGACAATTGCATGGGACGGTGAACTATGGACAAGATGGTTCACAGCTAGGGTAGAGAAAAATGGTACAAGAAATACAGATTGTGTAGCACAGAATTAGAAAACCCTTACTCGTCTCTTTGTTGGTTGTGACATGTCATGTTAATGTACGAAAACAGGATCTTCAGTTTCCTGCTGAAAATGAAAATGCTCCCCTCCCCGGTAGCTGCCCCCTTCTGGGCCTGCCTTGTTGTTGGTGGGTAGTGGGTGGAGGAGGTCTTATGTCCCAGCAGCCTTTTTGAGATTGGACCTGGCACGGAAGGAGCGATCCTGGAGCCGGCTATGTCCAGCAGCGAGTAGGGACGGTACTGCACCCACCATCCATCACCAACAAGGTAGGCCTAGGAAGGGGCTGCAGCCGTCACTGGGTGGAGGCAGAGTCGGGAGGGAGTATTTTTGACCAAAACCGAAATAAGGCCAAACACAGATTTCAGATTGGCTTCGGCATCAAAACCGAAATTCGGTCAGCTTCTAAAGTAGAAGGCCCATCTACTCAAAGTCTCAATAAAGTAGCATATTTCTCCTGGAAAATATTTAAATAACATGGGGCAATTCCATAAGTACATAAGTATTGCCATACTGGGATAGACCAAATGTCCATCAAGCCCAGCATCCTGTTTCCAATAGTGGTAGATCCAGGTCACAAGTACCTGGCTAGATCCCAAAACAGTACAATACATTTTATGCTGCTTATCCCAGAAATAAGCAGTGGATATTCCCCAAGTCAGTTTAATAATGGTCTATGGACTTTTCCTTTAGGAAGCCATCCAAACCTTTTTTTAAACCCTGCTGAGCTAGCCGCTTTTACTACATTCTCTGGCAACAAATTCCATAACAGGATGCCTCTATAGTGGTGTCCCAATGCAGTGCAGTGAGTGTGCTTTAAAAAAGTTTTGAATCATTTCCTAAAAGAAAAGTCCATAAGCCATTATTAAGATGGACTTGTTGCCTTCGCGCTGCTGACGGGCGTAGCAGGCCATCCGTGGAGAGAGTTTGTAGGGTGGTGCAGTGGTCTTTTAGGATGTTGACTGTTTCTTTGACCTTGTCCCCGAATAGGCTCTCCCCGGAGCAGGGGGAATCAGCAAGGCGTTCGTGTGTATCCTCGCAGAGTGCAGAGGCCCTGAGCCATGCCATTCTTCTGGCAGCGATGGCCACACCGGCTGTGCGTGCTGAGGTCTCGAAGGCATCAAAGGTGGCTCTGATCATGTGTTTTCCATATCGCGGAGGGCCTCCTCTTTTTCCATTTCTTGTCCAGTGGATGATTTTGTATTCTGGTGGGCATGTTTCTAGGATGGTGGGGTCTGTGGGGCTATGGAACCAGGTTTCTGTGATAAATAGAAGGTCTAGGTTATCTGTAGTGATCCAGTCTTGTATGTCTACTGAGTTGCTTACTGCTGATCTTGCATTGATGTATCCTAGTTGGATTGAGTGGTATGGTTCTGTGGGGAGGGGGGGGGGTTCAATGTGTTTATTTTTATTAGTTGTCTGTTTCTTCGGTGGTTGAGTTTGTTGTTGTTGTTGTTGTTTTCTTCTTTTTGTTGGTGGTGTTCATATCCGGAGATTTCTCCTTCTGGTTGGTTATTGTGTCTTTGGATTGATGAGTTGTTGAAAGGTTGTACATAGGGTTGGTGTATTGTGGGTGAGTTATTGTGGGTGTTCTTTAGGGTGGGCATTGTGTGATTTGTGAGTTATGGGTTTGTTGTTATTTGGGTTGTGGGTTGTGTTTGCGTGTAAGAGTAGGGTGAGGCAATGGATGATTGGGAGTGTTTTACTGGTATTCATATCTATGTTTAAGGCGCTGTGACAAACATTCAGCTGGTTTTGCATTCAAAGCGCAGTAGAGCTTAAATTGCATATATCTTGACAATTCAAAGCGAGGCAAAGTCTACATTTGCATTTAAGCTTGGCTACAGTTCAAAGCGAGGCAAAGCTTACATTAATATTTAAGCTTGGTAACTGTTAGAGCTTGGCAACAATTAAAGCTTAGCGACAATTAAAGCTTGGCAACAATTCAACGCTAGGCAGCCTACATTTGCATTAGAACTTGGCAACAATTCTTACTGATTATGCTTGGTTTATAGTCAGAGCAAGCCTGTATTTATAATTAGAGCATAATAGTGAGTATTATATATTAATCTAATTATCTTACTGCCCAGGTAGCTTATTTGTCTGGAGGTCAGAGCGAGCTAGGTATCTGCATTTAAATTAAGCTGTTATCAATGCAAGTACAAAGTTATTTCCTTACCTTTTTAAAGCGAGGTAAGGAATTGCAATTAAATCATTGTAGAGAATAATATTATTTTGGTTGAACAGTTCGTTTGTTTAAGATATTTGAAAGTATCTGCATTAAATCATTACAGGGAATGGTGCTATTTTGATGTAGGATTCAGTTTCCTTCTATTTAGAGCAGTAATGCAGAGTATAAACTTTTGAATCCAATTGAAAGCGGTGCATGCATTAGCCTTCTATTTAAAGCAAGCAAAGCAAGCAAAGTATATACTTTTAAATCAATCTGAAAGCAGTGCATGCAGTTAAGCAAAGCAGGCAGTTATTTTATATATTTATTACATGTGTTGTCCTTGTTCCATGGTCGGGATGTTCTTCTGTCCTCCGTTCCTGTAGTGGTCGGCTCTGTTGTGGTCGGGTAGCGGTATATAGAAATGGTAAGTAGTAGTAGTAGTACTATAAACAGTTCTCAGATTGTAAGCTCTTTGAGCAGGGACTGTCTTTCTTCTATGTTTGTGCAGTGCTGTGTACGCTTGTAGCGCTATATAAATGCTAAATAGTAGTAGTAGTAGTTAGGCGCTGTTGACAGAATAGTGTTTTGCGCCGGGATCTGTGACCAATTTTGGGTGCAAGGATTTACACCCACTGAAACCTGGTTTATATTCTTACACAGAAGTTGTAGTTCTCAGGAAGAAGGGTCAAAATTTTGTTGTACAGAAAAGGGAGACAGACTGCGGCTGGTCTTGTATGAAGCCTCCAGCAAGGTAAACATTTTATCTTTTGCAACAGAAGCTAGGTCTCAATTTCAGGTGCCCACGGGACCTGGTACCTGAGATTTTTCCAGCTCTGATAAAATAACAGCACCCATTCCATTAATGTGCCTGTGTGGTAGATAATAAAAAAGACATATTTACCTTGTGAGATGAGGATGTCATGAACCTCCTTGATGACCTTCTTGTACAGCTCCTTCTGCCATTCTCCCAGAAGGTCCCAGTCCACTTCCAAGAAATAAGCAGCGACATCCTTGAACAAGGCCTGGAACAACAGACAAGACACTGTCAGTCACAGTTTTATTATAATGTTTACCTTGTTGGGTAGAATGGATGGACCGTGCAGGTCTTTATGTGCCATCATCTACTATGTTACTATATGTTTCTGTAACAGACTTTGTTATATGACCTCTGTCAGTAAGATCAGAGCTCCAGTACATTATAGTATGAAGTATATAGTACGAGTTCTGTCCCCTTAAATCTCCAATATTTTGAACAGACTTCCTGGTCCTTACACTGGAAATCTCTCATGTTGACCGATGTAGCAGTTGGAAGGAGGAGGCAGCAACAACAACAACTGAAGAGGTGGGAGATAAAGAGGCTGTGGGTTAGTGTAGCTAAGGTTGGAGAAAGAACAGGAGACGGCATGACGTCACAAAGCTGAAGCCGGTTTAGCTCAACAGCTGCCATATTGGTACACAGAAAGCAAACAATCAGCTGTTGTATCCACGCTGTCATTGTAAATTGTTATTTTATCTCAGTTATATTTAGAAACATGACGGTGTGTGTAGCATATGTACACAGAGGAACTGTCACAATGGAATAAGCTTTCATCAGTTAGAGTAGTAATTTGTCCTAAATCACTATCACTGTGTCATTTTGAGGGTTTGTATTGGTGCTGAGATTTTTTCACCTAGTAAAGGGCCACCAAAATAGGCGTCATGTTTTGAGAATCAGGTGATCAACATTCAGAGATTTTTTTTATTTATAAGTACAAAGGGTTTTTCAAACTTTAATTAGGGGGTGGTGGCTTGCCTGAGGCAATAGTGTGAGTGTCAACTTGCAGAAGGAGGAGCCCTCCTGTGAGAGAGAGTCGGTGCCAATTCCAACAGGCACCCTATTGGACACCCGCAGATATCAAGGGTCCTGTTGCCTTGAAAAGATTTGCGCCACAGGTGTGAGGCCGCAGGGCACGCCAAAAGGGGAGTGCCGTAAGTTGCACACCCTGCCCCTTGGAAGTTTTGTCCCTATACTATGATTCTCAAAGGGGAAGCGTAAAGTGAAGCCGAAAACAGCGACTCCAAGTGTCCCGGGTCCTATGGACAAACAGCTGATTTCTTCTGGACCATCAATTAATCAGGTATTCTCTCCCCTTGGAGTTTCCTTGAGCTCACCGGAGCAGACACCACCTCTCCATCCCTTTTCCTGTCAGATAGGGGCTTCCTAGGTGGTCCCATTCCTCAGGCTGGAGGCTCAGTTGGAAGAAGCAGTTTCATCATTAACTTTTGTCAAGTTGCCAACAGCTTATTCAGGCACCTACCCCAAATTCAGCAGCCTTCAGCTATTGAGAACCACCAGGAAATGACGTTAAGAGATTTATGGGATTCAATTCAGCTTATGGAGAGTATGTTCAAGTCCACTGTTTCTCAGATTGCAGTTTTTCACAAGTGGTGGTAAATAAATTGGAGAATGTAGATCCTAATACGCAATGTTTTGATAAGAGCGTATTGTGATAAACACAGTGACAGCCCTACCCTCAGGTGGCCATCAGAGGGCGCTCTCCTGCAGGAAATCAGGAAAAGGCATAATACGGTCCCTAGAGGGAGCTCCAAGGAGATAGCTGGGTAATGACCTGAAGGTGCCAGTAGAGGGAGCTCCAAGGTGGAATCAGGGTAATTCCCCGAAGAGACAGCTAGAGGGTGCTCAGGTCATAAGGACTGGGGTTTTCCCCCAAAGTAGCCACCGAGGGGAGCTGTCAGAGCGGGGGAGGGAAGGTATTGAGAGAGAGCGTTCTAGACCCAGATCTTTCTGGAACCAGGGGGGGCGAGGTCTAAAGAGGTGGGGAGGTTTATTGGCCACCCCATAAATTGCTTCCTCCCAGAAGAGGAAAGGAAAGAGGAGAGGGGAACCTGGAAAGCCTGAAGCCTGCTGGAGGAGATTACCTGGAAGATGGGAATCCCTCTAAAAGCCAGGAAGGTAATTACCAGGCTATGGACATATTACTGATGGAACTGTGGATTATTTGAAATTGACTAACAGCCATGGGGTGGAGGACAGGACTGTGATTACAAGTGTAGTGAGTGAAGAAACTCCTGTCCAGGGGAGGAGGCTGTTTACACTGAGACCCAGGTCTCCCAAGTAAGTGGGCTCAGTGGAGAAGAAACAACGTGAATAATAAGCTGGAAGGAAGGTGTTCCCTGTAAGACTGGAGCAGGGTGCGAATAAAGTGAATTTGCATATGGCATGGAGTGAATTTGCATATTGAAAGCTGAGAAACCCGGGGTTATATTCCCAAAGAAGGGGTCAAGGGGCACAGTATCTAATGTTGAAAAGCAAATAGAATGTTAGGTATTTAATAGGAGAGGAATGGAAAATGAAAATAAGAATGTTATCATGCCTTTGTATCACTCCACAGTGCGACCGCACCTCAAATACTGTGTGCAATTCTGGTCACCACATCTCAAAAAAGATACAGCGGAATTAGAAATTTTACCGAGAAAGGCGATGAAAAAGATAACAGGGATATGACGACTCCCCTACAAGGAAAGGCTAAAGCGGCTAAGGCTCTTCAGCTTGGAGAAGAGGCTGCAGAGGGGAGATATGACAGAGGTCAATAAAATAATGAGTGGAATGGAACAGGTGGACGTGAATCGCTTGTTTACTCTTTCTGGAAATACTACGACTAGGGGACACACAATGAAACTATTAAGTAGTACATTTAAAACAAATTGGAGAAAAATATTTCTTCCTCCATGTGTAACTCAACTCTGGAATTCATTGAAAGAAAATGTGGTAAAAGAAGTTACCTTAGCAAGGTTTTAAAAAAAGGTTTGGCTAACTTCCTAAAAGAAAAAAGTCCAAAAGCCATTATTAAGATGGACTTGGGGAAAATCCACTGCTTATTTCTAGGATAAGCACATAAAATCTATTTTACTGTTTGGGATCTTGTAAACTGGTTTGGCCACTGTTGGAAAATAGGATACTGGCAACATTTTCCTACTATGGCACCATTCATGTGCATTTCCCCCTCTCCCTTCCCTTCCATCCATATGCATTTTCCCCTCTGCCTTCTCTTCTACACACACTTTCCTTCTATCCATGTACAGAACTGTCTCCTCTCCCTTCCTTTCATTTACATTCTTACTTCCCTTCCTGTGCATTTCCCCCTCTCCTCTTTCTTTTCCTTCATGTGGATCCCCCACTTCCCTTCCATCCATATGCAGAATCTTCCCCTCTGCCTTCCATCCATGTGTGCAACTTCTGGCCCCCACCCTGTTCCCCCCTAGAGGTCCCACATGCCTTCCTACCTCCCACTGTCCCCTTCCTCAGCTGCACTGGCAGGTAGGGTTGGCAGCCTTGCTCTCTCCAGCTGACCTGAAGCTTTCCCTCTGCTGCCTCCTTCCCACATGGTAACAGAGGGAAGGACCCTGGGGCTGGCTGTAAACAGCTTTAATCTTTTGTTTACTTTAGCAGAATATTGTTTTAATAAACATAAACTAGACCTACTGCTTCACTCAACAAAGACAAATAAGGAGAAGAGAAAGCAGGAAAAACTGTACAGAAATATTTTCCTGTTAGTGCTGGAACCCTGTGTACAAGAGGAGAGAGAATCATTTCTTACTGGATCAGGAACCAGGGCTGACATTTCCCTGCTGTTTCCCCTCTGAATTCTGCAGCTGCTGCTGGAATAGATTCAAGCTGGAGATTTCCCTTTTCCTGACAGATAAATAAAACAGGAGGAGGTTGAGCTGATTCCAGGTCTCAGATAAATTCCCTCTGCAGATCTGAGACTGGGTCTTGCAGGGATTTCCAGACCCCAGAGACAGAAAGTTTTTGCTTTTGTTCTCAGTCTTTTTTTACCTATTTGCAGCTCTTGCAGACACTAGAAGCAAGCATGTTCAGACTCAGAGCTCCTCCCCCTGGCGTGGTCAAGAGATGGCATGATGTGAAAAGGCTGAAGCCACTTCATCCAAGGACGTTTTCATTCTCCCAAAGGCAGCCGCCGCCGCCATCTTGGTACACCCAACACAACATATTTGATAGGATGATAAGCTCTGCCTACTAACTTCAGGTCACATAATGGGTCATGCACGCTCCTTGGGTGAGGTGTTTCTGGGATTTCCTACCTCCTTAAAGTGCATCTGTGTAGAACAAGGAGGTTAAATAAACAGGAGTGGAAGTGAGCCTATCTAGTCCACTGTAAGCAAGGAAGCCAATTAGGACAATTTATGTTTCCCCTTACCAGCGCAGCCGTCATCCCTGTTCACTCAAAACAAAGCATGCAAACCTAGGAGCTGCTGCTCCACATTGTCGTTTTTTAATTGTTGTTCCATCTGAAACAAGTCTAAAGCTGTTTCAACTGGATAGACAGTGCCTTAAAAGGTGGAGGACAAAAGGTTTTTGTTTCTTATTGGACAGCTTTTTAATTTATTTTAAAGTTTCCCATCTGTAGGATATGACTATTATGAAATCACAATTGAATATCACTAAAACAGCTTTAAAAATTATTATAGCTGGTAGAAACAGCAATTTTAAACTCTGTATTTTGTGCTCATTTTTCTACACTAAAAACTAAATAAATACACTGTATACAATACAGATGGCCAAATTTCAATGAGAATATCCTGTTTCCTGATGGGTTCATCTTAACTGTTGTTGTAATCTACCCTGGGAAGCCTGGTGTCAGTGGCGTAGCAAAGGCGGGGCGGTGGGGGCGGTCCGCCCCGGGTGTCAGCGGGTGGGGGGGTGCTCCGCTCCCGCTGCTCCCACCCTGTCCTGCCTTTAAAAAAAATTTTTCGAAGCGCGAGAGTGGCAGGCAGCGCCTCGCATCTATCCTGCTAGTAAAAATCTCCTCGGCGTCATTCGGGCCTTCCCACATTGAGTCCCGCCCTCCTCTGAGGTAATTTCCTATTACTGCGAGGGCGGGCGGGACTCAATGTCAATGTGGGAAGGCCCGAACGAAGTTGAGGAGATTTTTACTAGCAGGGCAGATGCGAGGCGCTGCCTGCCACTCCGGCGCTTTGAAAATTTTTTTTAAAGGCAGGACAGGGTGGGAGCAGAAGAACGGAGCTGGTAGGTGTGTTGGGTCGGGTCGGGTCAGGTGGGAGGGGGGACTCAGATGGGAGAAGGGGATTGGGGAGGGGTGGGGGAGCTCAGAGGGGTGCTCAAAGGGGAGAAGGGGATTGGGGAGGGTGGGGGAGGGAGCCCAGATGGCTGCCCAGAGGGGAGAAGGGGATTGGGGAGGGTGGGGGAGACCAGATGGGTGCCCAGAGGGGAGAAGGGGATTGGGGAGGGTGGGGAGCCCAGAGGGGTGCCCAGAGGGGAGAAGGGGATTAGGGAGGTTGGGGGAGCCCAGAGGGGTGCCCAGAGAGGTGAAGGGGATTGGGGAGGTGGGGGAGCCCAGAGGGCAGAAGGGGATTGGGGAGGGTTGGGACAGACCCTGGATGGAAGGGGGGAGCATGAGGGAGGGCAGACCCTAGATGGATGGGAGAGGGAGGGCAGGCGGATTGAAGGGGCAGAGAGAAAAGGCAGATGGTGGGTGGAAGGGGGAGAGAGAAAGAGGGCAGACTGGGGCAAATGGTGGATGGAAGGAGCAGAGATAGAGGGCAGATGTTGATGGAAGGGAGGGAGAGAGAGACGGGGCAGATGTTGATGGAAGAAGGAGAGAGAAATGGCAGACTGGGGCAGATGGTGGATGGAAGGGGCAGAAATAGAGGGCAGATGTGGATGGAAGGGAGAGAGAGGGCAGACAGTGGATGGAAGGGGCAGAGAGAGAGGGCAGACAGTGGGTGGAAGGGACATTAGAGAGGGCAGACACTGGATGGCAGAGAGAGAGAGAGAGAGAGAGAGAGAGAGCGAAGACAGATGCTGGATGGAAGGAAGACAGTGAAAAGAAGATGAGGAAAGCAGAAACCAGAGACAACAAACTGTAATATATATTTTTATTATTTTGCTTTAGGATATAGTATTGTAGCTATGTTAATAAATGTTTATAAATAGAACATGTAAATAAGGTAATCTTTTTATTGGACTAATTTTAATACATTTTGACTTAACTTTCAGAGAACAAAACCCCCTTCCTCAGGTCAGGATAGGATACTGTAACAGCACTATACTGTATTGACCTGAGGAAGGAGATTTTGGCCTCTGGAAGCTAAATGTATTAGTCCAATAAAATGGTATTATTTTATTTTCTGTATTTGTTTTATTTCTATTTGTTAATTTGTAAAGTGGTGATTGGTATTTGTTAGTTTTTTCAAATTTACATCTGCTGTCTTTATATTTTGCACAGTACACCAGGGGTCATTTTCTGTTTCTGTGGTGTTGCATTGTATGCAGAGTCTGGCATCGGGGGTTCAGTTTAATTTTTGTCTAAATAGAAAGTTTATGATTACTTATTCTATAGTGGATTAGGGTGTATCTGTGTTTGTGAAAAAGACATGGCTTTCAGTTGGGATTGACTGTGCAGGATCGACGATCTGTACTATTCTGTCTGGTTTCGTTTTACAATAGATGAATTGATGTTCTAGTGCTCACTGTAGTGTTTAAGATGCTTTCCTTTTCCTTGTGTGACTCGTAGAAATTACTGCTTATGGTATGGTAGAATTGCTCTATAGGTCCTGAGTGTTTTGTATTCTCGGTATGCCTAGTACTGGATTTTGGAGGGGGGTGTTAAAAAATGACCGGCCCCGGGTGTCAACTACCCTAGCTACGCCACTGCCTGGTGTTATAACGATGATCGAATATATTGAAATTAAATGGAAGTAGAATTAAACTCTTTTCATTGGGGCACATGGAATCACATCTTCATCTGTTTTGTAGAACTTTACCTTTTAGATACACAAATGGATTATTCTGTTGTTTGAGAATGTTTCATTGACAAGTGGATTATAAGTCAAAATAATAAAAATATTTTCTGTCAAACAGATCTATCATTTGTGGAAACATAACTAAATGGGCTAAAAGCCCCTAATGCCGCCTATTGGTTTGCTTATATTTTGTTCTTGTGATAGTTCATACTGTGCTAAAACTGGAAATACCGTGAGACAGAATAATAGAATTCAGTTAACATCCAAAACTTATTTTTTAAATGTGTTAATCACCTTTATTAAAAGCATAACATGTTTGTTGATAAGTAGCCGGTAAAAGGGAAGTCTCGCTTTCCTACAGGAAATAACCAGGCAGCAAGTAAAGCACTTGCTGTGCAGCCATTTGGGGGGGGGGGGGGGGGGGGGGGGGGGTAAGGGCTCCAGTGTTAATCCAGCAGTACGTGGCACTGCCCGATTACCGCTGGGTACACTCCAGCACTACAAAAATAAATGTTTGTAGTGCCGGAAATTATGGCGCACTAGGGGTAGGATGTATAGCCCGGCGGTATTTCCTGTATAGCACAAAGTATTTGCTTGGATGTAATTTGAAATTTTCATGAATAACATTTTTTTTTTACTTATGCTTATAAATTTAGACCCCATTCATTCTTCTAGGTCAATGATGACGAACCTATGGCACGTGTGCCAGAGAGGGCACGCAGAGCCGTCGCCTCAGCCAGAGTTGCCTCCAAGTTCCAGGGTTCCCCCTCCCCTCTCCCTCCCTCCGAGTTCCAGAGTCGTCATCCCTCCCTTCCTCCCTCTGAATTTTAAAAGTCATTTCTTGACTTACCTCGTCGGGGACGGGTTATGGTGGCTGGCAGCAGCGCTAAAATGCATGCAGGCTCAGCTCTCTGAGCTCTGGTCCCGCCCTCATTTCCTGTTTCCACAAGGGTGGGACCAAAGCTCAGAGAGAGAGAAAGGCCAAGCCTGTACGCATTTTAGTGCTGCTGCCGGCCGCCATAACCCGTACCCAACGAGGTAAGTCAAGAAATGACTTTTAAAATTCAGAGGGAGGAAGGGAGGGATGACTCTGGAACTCGGAGGGAAGAGGGGAGAGGGGACCCTGTGGAACTCGGAGGGACCCTGTGGAACTCGGAGAGAAGGGAAGAGGGGACCCTGTGGAACTCGGAGGGAGGGAGGGAGGGGGGGGACGGGACCCTGGAAGTAGGAGGGAGGCAGGAGGGAGGGAGGACCCTGGAACTCGGAGGGAGGGAGGGGGCCTGGAACTCGGAGGGAGAGGGAGGAGGAGGGGGTCGAGGGGGAATGGCACTTTGCGATAAATAATTAGATTTTGGGTTGCTGTTTGAGCACTTGGTCTCTGAAAGGTTCGCCATCACTGACCTAGGGCATGTGTTCGGGTAAATGGCAGTAATTCCCTGATGTTTTCTTTGTCCCAGGGGACTAGGCAGGGATGCCCTTTATCGCCATTGTTGTTTGCATTGGTCATGGAGCCTCTTGCGATGTACATTCGGTCTGATCCTGTAACAGGATTCACAGCTAGTAAATCAGGAGACAAGAGGCAACTGGTTCCAAAGGCAAGACAGCTTTTATTAGCTAGCTGACACAGTACTAAGTTCAGACTCAGGATACTGTGTCCCGAGCGTCACCTGACACTCGTTCTTATACACTCTTATCAGTAGTCATGCGCAGTTACAGACAGAGGGTCTTACACAAAACCCAGGAAACGAAACTTATCTTTGGTTTTGCACACAACCCTCTATTTCCAACACTGGTCTCTAGTCTATTCACAGTTATTTGGCATTGCATATACCATATAAGGCAATATACTGATAAGCAGCACAAGTTCCAGCTGGTTTCTGCTATCTGGTTACAGCTGCTTCCTCTGAGCTAACTGTCAGCTTGCAAAAAAGCAAGGTTAATGGCTGCCATGTTACAAGTTACAGCTTCTTTTAGCTAAGCACAATAGATTGTCCTTTACAGCAAAATCTAACTCTAGTATAAACTGACTCCAGTTTCAGCAACACAGTCAAGCTGCCCCCCCTACAATCCTAACATATCAGGAATTTTGTAGGTAATAGGGAATACAAATTGACGCTTTTCGCTGATGATGTGCTTCTCTCTTTGACAAAACCGTTAATCTCTTTACCTAATTTGATGAAATGTTTGTCACTATATGGATCAGTTTTTGGTTTCAAGTTACATGTGCATAAGTCTGAGGCTCTTGCGGTTGGTATTTCCAGTCTGGTATTGGAGTCTATCAAGCAATCTTTCTCGTTTAAATGGGTTTCAGGAGGTATACAGTGGTGGAAATAAGTATTTGATCCCTTGCTGATTTTGTAAGTTTGCCCACTGACAAAGACATGAGCAGCCCATAATTGAAGGGTAGGTTATTGGTAACAGTGAGAGATAGCACATCACAAATTAAATCCGGAAAATCACATTGTGGAAAGTATATGAATTTATTTGCATTCTGCAGAGGGAAATAAGTATTTGATCCCCCACCAACCAGTAAGAGATCTGGCCCCTACAGACCAGGTAGATGCTCCAAATCAACTCGTTACCTGCATGACAGACAGCTGTCGGCAATGGTCACCTGTATGAAAGACACCTGTCCACAGACTCAGTGAATCAGTCAGACTCTAACCTCTACAAAATGGCCAAGAGCAAGGAGCTGTCTAAGGATGTCAGGGACAAGATCATACACCTGCACAAGGCTGGAATGGGCTACAAAACCATCAGTAAGACGCTGGGCGAGAAGGAGACAACTGTTGGTGCCATAGTAAGAAAATGGAAGAAGTACAAAATGACTGTCAATCGACAAAGATCTGGGGCTCCACGCAAAATCTCACCTCGTGGGGTATCTTTGATCATGAGGAAGGTTAGAAATCAGCCTACAACTACAAGGGGGGAACTTGTCAATGATCTCAAGGCAGCTGGGACCACTGTCACCACGAAAACCACTGGTAACACATTACGACATAACGGATTGCAATCCTGCAGTGCCCGCAAGGTCCCCCTGCTCCGGAAGGCACATGTGACGGCCCGTCTGAAGTTTGCCAGTGAACACCTGGATGATGCCGAGAGTGATTGGGAGAAGGTGCTGTGGTCAGATGAGACAAAAATTGAGCTCTTTGGCATGAACTCAACTCGCCGTGTTTGGAGGAAGAGAAATGCTGCCTATGACCCAAAGAACACCGTCCCCACTGTCAAGCATGGAGGTGGAAATGTTATGTTTTGGGGGTGTTTCTCTGCTAAGGGCACAGGGACTACTTCACCGCATCAATGGGAGAATGGATGGGGCCATGTACCGTACAATTCTGAGTGACAACCTCCTTCCCTCCGCCAGGGCCTTAAAAATGGGTCGTGGCTGGGTCTTCCAGCACGACAATGACCCAAAACATACAGCCAAGGCAACAAAGGAGTGGCTCAGGAAGAAGCACATTAGGGTCATGGAGTGGCCTAGCCAGTCACCAGACCTTAATCCCATTGAAAACTTATGGAGGGAGCTGAAGCTGCGAGTTGCCAAGCGACAGCCCAGAACTCTTAATGATTAGAGATGATCTGCAAAGAGGAGTGGACCAAAATTCCTCCTGACATGTGTGCAAACCTCATCATCAACTACAGAAGACGTCTGACCGCTGTGCTTGCCAACAAGGGTTTTGCCACCAAGTATTAGGTCTTGTTTGCCAGAGGGATTAAATACTTATTTCCCTCTGCAGAATGCAAATAAATTCATATACTTCCACAATGTGATTTTCCGGATTTAATTTGTGATGTGCTAATCTCTCACTGTTACCAATAACCTACCCTTCAATTATGGGCTGCTCATGTCTTTGTCAGTGGGCAAACTTACAAAATCAGCAAGGGATCAAATACTTATTTCCACCACTGTAACATATTTGGGGGTCACTATTACCTCTAATCTTTCAGAGCTGTATTCGGCTAACTATCCTCCTCTCTTGAGGGCTATTTATAGAGATTTAGAGAGGTGGGATGCTACTGATCTGTCTTGGCTGAGTTGAATTGCGGTGTTAAAAATGAACGTACTACCTCGTCTGATGTATCTTTTTCAAGTTCTTCCAATTACAGTGTCCAGGGGCTTCTTTGTGGGAGTGCAAGACAAACTGATTTGTTTTGTCTGGGCTAATAAGTGCCCTAGGTTACCAAGGGCTCTATTGTACAAAGATCGGAGGAGGGGGTGGGGTCTAGGTGTCCCAAATGTTCTGTGGTATTATAAGGCGGGCGCAAGCACGAGTGGCTTTTAAGTGGTATCATGATCATCCCCATAAGTTATGGGTGAAACTGGAACAGGCTGAGGTGGGCTCGTGTCCGCTCCGTGCCTTGATGTGGGTCCCACGGAAACATAGGTCCTTGAGGAAGGATTTATGCCCATCGATTTTTTTTCTACATTTTTTTTATTGGGATGGGTTGTTCGCCAAGCCGGAAGCGGTGTTATCTAAGTTGTTGCCAATAGCGAATAATCCACTTCCCCCCCCCCCCCCTGGTGTTTCTTCTGGGTCTTTCTCTCGGTGGAGATCCCTGGGCCTGGTGTCCTGGTGTAACGGGTCCGGAAAAATCAGGAGGCGAAAGACAAATTGGTTCCAAAACAAAACAACTTTTATTGCCAGCAATTCACACAGCACCGAGTACAATCTCAGAATACTGTGTGTCGAGCGTCATCTGACACTCGTTCTTATACAGATTACTAGTCATGCGCATAAAACGCATCATACGTCACACACACACATGCGCAGTACAGGCACATGCGCAATACATTAGTAGTTCTGTAGTTCTCACAGAGAAAAGATACGTCAGTTTCATAGCTTTCATAGAAATTGTTACTTTGCAAGAAATGTAACTTATTGCAGTGTTCCAGCACATCTACACAATACAGCCTCTATGCATGGATCACGAGACTGGGCTGGCAGAGCCAGCTGCCTTCCATACAACCCTAAATTGCTGACTACTACAATTTGTTATCTAGCTGCTGGTTAACAAGTACATACTACTAGTAAAAGTCTAACTGCACAGGTTTTGGTCTTAGTCTAGGCTCATTATATGTAAGGCACAAAAGGTCCAGTGCATTAATAAAGTATGGCTAAAAGGCCAAAAGCAGAGGTAGAGTCCATAAGTATAAGTCCATCAGTAGGCACAAAACATGAGGTTGTTCTGGTGGTCAGTAGTATTCATAGTATTCGAGTAGTATCCAGCGTTCCACCCCTTCATTCCCCCCTTTTGATACTTGAACATCCATCTGGTGGAGAGTATCACTTCCATGAACCCTGAAAAAGGAAAGAAAGGACAAGGATAGTTAGCGAGGGAGGCAACAAGCGAGCCCTAAGCCCTTGCGCAGCCGTTGGTTGCTTCGCCGGGGTTGAGACGGAGGGCCCCTAGTGGAATCCCCCCCCCTTTGTATCCGGTCTTATGCTGACACAAGGGTACTGGCCCATTAAGTGACTCAGGAGGTGAAAGATGCACGTCAGCCACAAGGTGCTTCATCGTCAGCTTCATCAGACTGGGGAATGGGGGAGTACATCTGGAGAGCCATAAGTTGGGCAGCAGCACGGCGGTCAGCAATGCTTTCCATGGTGGAGCGGAGACACCTGAAAACAAAGGGAGAGACAAGGGTATTAATAGGCAGGACAGCAAAAACAGGCCCCCCATGACGAGGAGACCCTTTAAGCTCCCGGAGGTCGGCAACCAGCTAGTTAGGGAGGAGGTCCAATCCCAAGCGCTGTTCCAGGTTTGGACGGGGACGTGGGCCAATTTGACCATCCGGTCAGTTATCTCGCTGATGACTTGGCTTTGGTCATCAATCTGTAAGCAGCAATTACTGAGGTTAAACTTGCCACACACCCCGCCTTCCTGGGCCAAGAGGTAGTCAAGAGCCAAGCGATTTTGGTAAACTGTGGTAATAAGCTTAGTGTTCTGTCGGGCTAAAATATTGAGGGCAAAGGCCGAATCATTGGTAAGGATCTCAAGCACCGCCTGCAAGCGGATGATGCGATTCAGCATGTAGATAGGAGTACGGTACCCATATGTACCATCTTCAGCCCATGTGGCCGGTCCATAGTAGTGAATGATACGTTCTGGCGGCCACTCGTTGTCCTTCCAGTCTCCTATCTGGACTTTGGGTTTGGTACTTGGGAGGGACCGTTTACGTCTGCCAATGTTATTAGGCCCCGTTTCCATGTAAAGGGGGATGCCCAATGTCTCGCCAACTCGCAGGGGCAGAAGGAAGAAACTAGGTCGGACGGTGCCCAAGAAACAGGTACCGTACCAGCGGGCCGGGAGCTGTTCATAAGCCCTGCGCCCGCAAATATAGTAGTAGCCCTCCGGGGCTACCCACTTAAGGGAGGCATTTCCCCCGCGCGTCCACGTTATGTTCAAGGTGGGTTCAGTCCAGATGGGCTCCGGGGCAGGCAGGCGGTCCGTCTGCCACCAGGTATGTCGACTGCCGTTAAACTGAAGGACCCCCGTGCAAGCGGAATCCCCCACGGGTACAGAATAATGCTTCGATGGCGCTCGACTAGCGCAGAGGGTACCTATGATATTGGTTCTCAGGGCCCACTCGTACGGCTTCGGGCGCTGGGGAAAGGTAATGTTTGTGGTGTTGAGCGCATCCCATGTCTGTTGTCGGATCTCCCTCGCTTCCCAAGGCCATTGCTCACCCATATCGGTACCTCCACAGACGAAACAGTTGGTAATCCCCAGGGAGAAGGCAATGTTTTCGGCCAGGTTAAGGAACATATTCCGCGCTTCTGGGGAGATGGGGAACTTAGTCGCGGCTTCTTCAGCGCGAGCGATTTCATCGAATACCTCTTGGTACCCAACGACAGTAGTCTGGTAGTGCGTGGGAGGCTTTGTTTCGAGGCTTTGATATATGGTAATATACGTCAGCGGATCCATTCCTCCTCCGTCAATGCCAAGGCCCCACGTTCCTCTCCATGGCATGTCGTGGCCTCGGATGGGCCAGTCTAGGGACACATAGTTACCAGAACCTCGACGAAATTCGCCTAGGCTGGTGCATCCGGTATATCCTCCTCCCGTGTAAGCGCATACTCGTTCCCAGCCCGAGGCTCGAGTGTCGCCGGCACACGGGAGCCAAACCCAAGGGGAGCAGCATCTCATGTCTGGACTGAAAGGGCAGACATACTTGTGGTCGTTCACATATGCCTCACGCCAACTTTGGCTTCCACACTTACGGGACCAAGGGTGTTTGTCCATGGCGGCGCAAACGTCGAAGGTGAGTGTAGCCACAGTTTGGGTACCGCCAGCAAGGATGCGAGTGGAATTAACGTAGTACAGAATGCCATCCCCTTCAACCCCCGGGGACCCGGCCACATACGCAGGGAGTCCTACACTGAGGGTGACATTGTAGTATCTTGGCTTGGTAGGGCTATGGCAGACGGTGAGGTTGCCTTGAAGGCACCTGTGGAACTGTTGGAGGCCAGCCGGGGTGATGATGGCGCAAGTCGGAAGGAGCCGACAACCGCTGTCCGGGGGCTGCGACTGGTGGATGAGGGTGGTGACTAGGTGGTACCCTCCTTCTATACGATGGCGCACCAGGCGCAAACATTCAGTGCAGTTCTGGCTCAGAGGGTAATGGCTCGGGACTGAGCAAAGGAGGAGTAGCAGGCTCAGCATTATATATATGGTGGGAGGTATCCGAGCTTTTGCAACAAGAAGATGATAAGGCCCAGGATGAAGGCTGCAATAAACAAAGAGCCAAAGACGCAGTGGGTCCAAAAGCTGAGTTCCTGTTGCTGGGCAGGCATGAATCTATCGGTTCACGTTTTTCTGAGGGTCAGCCGTAGTGGAGCGTCAGGATGTGGATGTGCAGTCCAACGCTGCGGGGTACTGCTAGTGGGGGCAGCAGGCTTCAGTCGGGTCCAATGTATCCACACTGGGCTTCCTGCAATTTTAACAGCGGTTGGAGTCGTTAGGAGAACAAGGGAGGGCCCTTTCCATTTGGGTTTCAGACAGTCCGATTCATCCCACTCCTTTACCCAAACCTCATCCCCCACCCCAAACTGGTGTGTAGGACTGGTAAGGACTAAGGGACCTACACTCTCAGTGTATTGTTGGATGTCCTGCACTACCTCGCGTAAGGCTTTCATCTGTCTCACTAAGGAATTCTCGCCCTGTACCTGCAAGGAGTCGGGAAAAGAGGGTAGTGGTGGTGGTCTAGCATACATCATCTCATAAGGAGTAAGGCCTGTGGCCTTGGGGGTGCACCTCATATGTAGCAAGGCTAGTGGGAGCAGGTCGGGCCATTTGGCCTTTGCCTCTTGGCACAGCTTGGCTAGCTGATTCTTCAGGGAACGGTTAGCTCTCTCCACTATACCACTGCTCTGGGGCCTCCAGGCACAATGCAACTTCCAGTCGAGGCCCAGTTTTGTGCTGAGCTGTTGCGTAACTTCGCTGGCGAATGCAGGGCCGTTGTCGGAGTTTATTTGCTTGGGGAGGCCGTATCTCGGCAGAATGTGCTGGATCAATAAGGAGGTGACTTCCTTCGCCATTTCCGTTCTGGTGGGCTGCGCTTCAATCCATCCAGTGTAGGTACACACAGCAACGAGGATGGCTTTATATCCTCGTGCTGGGGGCATATGCGTGAAATCAATCTGGCAAACGTGGAATGGGCTAGTGCCCCGGAGAACATGGCTTGGCGTCGGACCGGGTCCCGTCCTTGGATTGTTCCGAGCACAGGTTAAGCATTGACTGGAAGCATTTTTGGTCCACAGAGATAATTTGTTAATGTAATAGGTCTTCTCGAGCAGGCGTCCCAGAGCGTTCTTGCCTAGGTGGGTTCGTTCGTGGGCCTCCTTGACCACGGTCCACGCCAAGGCTTCGGGTATCCATATGCGTCCGTCTTGTAGCATCCACCAGCCATTGCGTGACTCCAGGCCCTCTTGCCGGGCCCATTCCATTTCTTGCGGGGCATAGATAGGGATCTCAGTGGGGAGGTGAACAACGAATACAGGGTCAGAGGAACAAGAAAGGTAAGGGAGTTGACTTGCTCTTTTTGCAGCGTCGTCTGCCCGCTGATTTCCCCGGGCAATAGGGTCCGTTCTTCCGGTGTGGGCCCTGCAGTGCATCACAGCCACCTTCTTCGGTTTCCATACTGACTCGAGTAACTGGCAGATCTCAGCGGCATTGGCAAGTCCTTTCCCCTCAGCTGTCAGAAATCCCCTCTCCTTGTACAAGGCTCCGTGCACCTGGAGGGTGAGGAAAGCGTATTTGGAATCGGTGTAAATGTTGACAACTTTTCCTTCAGCCCACAGGAGGGCTCTGGTGAGGGCGATCAGCTCCGCTTTCTGGGCTGATGTTCCGGGTGTCAGAGCCATAGCCTCGATCACATGGTCCTCAGACACCACCGCATAGCCGGCTCTTCGAATTCCCTCTATCACCTGGCTGCTTCCATCGGTAAAAAGGGTGATGCCCCCTTGCCAGGGTTGGTCCTTCAGGTCAGGTCTGCTCGAGTGCACAGTGGCCATTACCTCTTCACAGTCGTGGAGTGGTGATTCAGGGGCCGGAAGGAGGGTAGCAGGATTAAGGTTAGCGGTGTCCAGGATCCGCACCTCCGGATTTTCGCACAGGAGGGCTTGGTATTTGACCAATCGGGAGTTGGTCATCCATCTGGGTCCGTGGCTCTCGAGTAGGCCACGGATGGTGTGGGGCGTAGTCACAAAGAGTGTTTGGCCAAACGTGAGTTTATTGGCCTCGTGTATCAACAGACAGGCCGCCGCAATGCTTCGGAGGCAGCCCGGCCATCCTCGTGCCACGTTGTCCATTCCCTTGGAGAGATATGCTACAGGGCGTTGCCAGGTGCCGACCAGTTGGGTGAGGACTCCAAGTGCCAATCCCTTCTTTTCGTCGATGAACAAGTGGAACGGCTTAGTCACGTCTGGCAGTCCGAGCGCTGGTGGGGCCACAAGGGCATCCTTAAGGTCCTGAAGGGCTTTCAGTTCGTGTTTCTCCCACCGGAGATTTTGGCCCTCGAGTTCAGGTCCTTTCAGTTTGGCATACAAACTGTGGGTCAGGATGGCAAAGTTGATGATCCAAATGCGGCAATATCCAGCGGCTCCGAGGAGTGCCCGTAGTTCCTTCTTATTTGCAGGAGTGGGTTGGTTGCGGATAGCTTGGGTTCGGGGGATACCGAGCCTTCGGGTTCCTTCTCGGAGGCGAAACCCCAGATACTCGACTTCGATCTCGCATATCTGTGCCTTCTTGCGACTGGCCCGGTACCCCTGGGCTTCCAGGGTTTTCAAGAGGTAAAGGGTAGCTTCTGCACAGTCCGTGTACGTTTCACGGGCCACCAACAGGTCATCCACGTATTGGACGACCGGCCCATACTCGTCCTGATACGTCTTCAGGTCCTGAGCAAGTTGGTCGCCGAAAAGGGTGGGGGAGTTCTTGAATCCCTGGGGGAGTCGTGTCCAGGTAAACTGCTGCTTATTACCAGTCTGTAAGTCTTCCCACGTGAAGGCAAACAATTTCTGGCTGTCGGCGGCAAGGGGGATGGAGAAGAAGGCGTCCTTCAAATCAATGACACTGTACCACTTGGTCTGGGCTGGCACTTGGGCGAGAATGGAATAAGGGTTCAGTACGAGGGCAACTATGTCGGCTACCTGGTTGTTGACCTTTCTCAAGTCTTGGACGGGCCTATACTCCGACGTTCCTGGCTTCTTCACGGGCAATAATGGGGTGTTCCAAGCAGATCTGACAGGTCTCAGAACCCCGTGCTGAAAGAGTTTCTGTAGGTGTGTTTGCATGCTATGCCGGGCTGCATAAGGGATGTGATATTGTCCTTGGTTGACAACTTGGGCATTTGGTTTGAGTTCAATCCAGAGGGGGATGGCGTTGACGGCTAGTCCACCAGGGTTCACCTCCGCCCATACGTTGGGCACCTCCTCCATTAGGTCCCTTCTCTGTTGTGCAAAAGGGGTGTCCTGGTAATAGCGACTGTCGTTAGGGCCTGCAATAAGGGGGGCATATAGTCTCCATTCCTCC
Organism: Microcaecilia unicolor; assembly: GCF_901765095.1. NCBI lineage: Eukaryota > Metazoa > Chordata > Amphibia > Gymnophiona > Siphonopidae > Microcaecilia > Microcaecilia unicolor. The sequence goes on along the minus strand of NC_044031.1, from coordinate 25,886,020 downwards.
CGCACCGGGCAGAGGAGCGTCACTGGTTGGTCTTCGAAATGGGCTTCCACTTCGCCCGTTGGTTTAAACTTCAGGGTGGCTTGGAGTTTGCACAGTAGGTCGCGGCCAATCAGGGGGACGGGGCACTCGGGGATATGGATGAACTGGTGAGACACCATCGTCCCACCGATCTGGACTTGGCGTTCCCTGAGGAGGGGGGCTGTGAGCGATTTTCCAGAAGCACCGATAATTGGTATGGTTTCTTTTGTAGCCGGGGCGATGGCTGTGGTGATGACGGAACGTTGGGCCCCCGTGTCTAGGAGGGCCTTCATCAATTGCGTCCCCACGCGGATTTCCACCAGAGGGTCAGTGGGGACTCTACCCTCCCGGTCCCTTCATGCCGTATGGTCCCGGGTGGCGTCCAGAGCCATCTGCCATTCCTGCTGTTCGGTCCGTTCCCGGCCACGGCCCCGTCCTCGTTGTCCTTGTCTGGGGGCCCTTGGGTGGTCGATATCTTCCCCCCCTCTCTTCTGGTCACGCGGTTTCTCCGGACAGTCCGCCCACCAGTGCCCTTCCTCCCGACAGTTTGCGCATTGGTTGCGTCCTAAGGGGGACCGTGTTCCTCTCCCCCCTCGGCCTCTACCTCTGCCCCGTGGCCTGGACCCTAAACGTTCTTCCAGCACTGTGGCCAACACATCCGCATTCTCGCGCATCCGCCTGGTGGACTCCTTCCGGGCTTCGGCCTTCTCTTCTTGGTCGCGGTATCCGAACACGCGATCAGCTATGGCCTTCAGTTGGCTGATGCCCATCCCTTCAAATCCTTCGGTTCTCTGGAGTTTCCTCCGTATGTCGGGTGCTGACTGGCTAACAAAACTCATGACCACTGTGGAGACGTTTTTGGGGTCCTCAGGGTTTATTGGACTATGTCTTCTAAATGCATCCATAAGGCGCTCGAGGAAGTCCCCCGGACTTTCATTCTTCTGTTGAACTATATTGTGAATTTTTCCCATATTTGTAATTTTCTGTTTTCCCTTCTTAAGGGCCGCCAGGTATGCCTGTTGGTACCGGCGAATGACGGCCTGTCCTTCCTCGGTCCGGTAGTCCCATGCAGGGACCGCGGTAGGGGCTTCTGTATCTAGGATGGCCTGTACATTAGCATTTCCCGGGTTGGCGTCTCGGATCGCTTGTTCCATATTTTGCTGTAGGAGGCGGCGTTCTTCAGTGGTCAGGATGTGGGCGCTCAACTGCCTGAGGTCGGCCCACGTGGGATTATAACTGTAAATGATGCCTTCTACCAGTTCTATCAATTGTTCGGGTTTCTGATCATAAGATGGTCCGTGCAGCTTCCAGTTATATAGGTCAGCGCTGGAGAAGGGGACGTGGCTATAGACGGTCGACTGAATGGGCTGGGCATCGGCCACTGGGTTAGGGGTATAGGTCGTAGACTGCCGGACCGGGTATAGGTTAGTCACTTCTGTCCTCCGGGAAGCCGGAAGTGTACTTCTCGGGCTCGACTGGGGGTATCGGGTAACGGCTTTCACTACTCTGTGACTCTTCCTGTTGGTTGTGGGGTCCGGGATTATAGCGTCTCCAGTGTCCGACTCGGACTCGGAGGCCTCAGCGTCATCCGGGCCATCCGACAAGTCCGCGAGGTCGGGGTATAGGGGAACGTATGGAGGAGGCGCCACATCATCTTCGTAGGCTTCCGTGGTCACAAGAACTGGGGCCTTAGGGGACACCTTTTCGGGCGGGCCCTGAGCTTTCCCTCGGCCTTTCATGGGTGGTCTAGGTTTGGGAAGCGCACTGGTAGCACGGGGCGTGGCCTTCTTGGCGGTAGTACGGGGCGTGGCCTCTGGGGCTTCAACGGAAGGGGCGGTTGCCGTTATAGGGGCGGTTCCCCTGGCCTTCGGAACGGCAGCGACTGCCGGAGTTTGGAGAGCGAAGGCCGGGATTCGTTTGGCTCCCCGCCCCTTCCTCTGTTTTATCACCATAAGGGCGGCTTTTTCTACTTTATGTTGGGCCCAATCGGGCGGGTCTCGGACAACGCTTAACCACGCCTCAATGTAGGGGATGTCCTCTGGGCACCCGGGGTTTCCCCCAACTATAACAATATTCATGACCGCCGCCACCTTTTCGTACTCAAATGACCCTTCCGGGGGCCATTCGGCAATTCCTAACCCGGGCCACATAAATTGACATCGCTGTATCATCCCGGCCCTACTGCATTTATCTTGGTCGAACACTTCGCTAAAGTGTTCCGTCATTAAGTCTAACGGTGTGGAACCACCCCCGCCCATCCTAACCTGAGTGCCAAAGGATAGGAGACAGACGAAGGGGAGAGGGATGGTGGAGGAGTAAGGGGTCTCGTTCCACCGGACACAGAAGGGTCAACACTCGGCCTGACCAGGACGTGGTCGCCCAGCCTGGAACTGCAGGCCCAATCACACAACTTTCGCACACAACAAGAAACCCTCCCGTACGGTTTCTTCGCCCAAGCCTAGTGAGGTTCCGGGACCTAGTCCGTACTAGTCACTGGCTAAGAGGGTGATCAATCCTCTTCTTCGGCCCTTTACCGAGCCGGTCACTACGTTGAGTATACTCGCCTGTCCGTCGTCCCAGCAGGCCGCGCCGTCGTACGCGTCTCTCCGGAGAGGAAAAAGAAAAATGAGAAAGCTGTTTTGTCGGAGCCTCACAGTCCCACTTTCAGCCGGCCGGAATTGATCGGCCCTCCCGCCGTGAAGTGGACGCTGAAGTCAGCGGTGGCCACTAACCACTTTCCCGGCTGGGGGAGTCGGTGAACCGATCCGCCTGCAGTGGGAAGGGGAAAGAATATAATCCGATTTCCCTTTCTACTCCTGTCCCATCTGGGGTGCCAATGTAACGGGTCCGGAAAAATCAGGAGGCGAAAGACAAATTGGTTCCAAAACAAAACAACTTTTATTGCCAGCAATTCACACAGCACCGAGTACAATCTCAGAATACTGTGTGTCGAGCGTCATCTGACACTCGTTCTTATACAGATTACTAGTCATGCGCATAAAACGCATCATACGTCACACACACACATGCGCAGTACAGGCACATGCGCAATACATTAGTAGTTCTGTAGTTCTCACAGAGAAAAGATACGTCAGTTTCATAGCTTTCATAGAAATTGTTACTTTGCAAGAAATGTAACTTATTGCAGTGTTCCAGCACATCTACACAATACAGCCTCTATGCATGGATCACGAGACTGGGCTGGCAGAGCCAGCTGCCTTCCATACAACCCTAAATTGCTGACTACTACAATTTGTTATCTAGCTGCTGTTTAACAAGTACATACTACTAGTAAAAGTCTAACTGCACAGGTTTTGGTCTTAGTCTAGGCTCATTATATGTAAGGCACAAAAGGTCCAGTGCATTAATAAAGTATGGCTAAAAGGCCAAAAGCAGAGGTAAAGTCCATAAGTATAAGTCCATCAGTAGGCACAAAACATGAGGTTGTTCTGGTGGTCAGTAGTATTCATAGTATTCGAGTAGTATCCAGCGTTCCACCCCTTCACTGGGGTCAGTTATTTGAAGAGGGTCGTATGCTGCCATTTGACTCTTTGAAAGAACAATATCCTATTTTGCCAAATGAGTTGTTTGCTTATTGTCAGTTGAGGCACTTTCTCACTTGAAAGGAGATCCAGGCAAATATAGTGAGGGAGGACTCATTTATTGAGGACCTTTGTGAGGACTCGAAAACTATGAGGGGTCTTATTACTTGCTTATACTCTGATCAATGTAGGCAGATGCGACCTAGTCCGGCTCACAGAGAGAGATGGCAGAGGGAGTTGGGGGTGAGTATTGACGAGGATGATTGGTCCTTCTTTTAAAATAATCGGTCCAAGATTTCCATTTCAGTACCTTTCCAGGAGAATGTACTTAAAGTGCTCTATCGATGGTATTTGACCCCGGTAAGGTTACACCAGTGGCGTTCCTAGGGTGGCTGACACTCGGGGCACATCGCTGATGCGCTCCGCCCCCCCCCCCCGGGTGCAGCGCAACCCCCCCTTGGTGAAAGGACACCCCCCCCCCGGTGAAAGAACCCTCCCCTGGGTGCACGCCGCTGGGGGAGGGGTGCCGCGCGCCTGTCCGCTTCGTTCGTTTCCATGCTCCCTCTGCCCTGGAACAGAAAGTAACCTGTTCCGGGTCAGAGGGAGCACAGAACGAACGTAGTGGACAGGCTCGCGCCCCCCCCCCAGCGGCGTGCACCCGGGGCGGACCGCACCCACCACCCCCCCTTAGTACGCCACTGGGTTACACCATATGTTTCCTGGGGTTTCACTAATGTGCTGCCGTGGATGTGGACACAGAGGTACAATGGGTCATATTTGGTGGTCCTGTTTTAAAATTCGTGCCTATTGGAAAACCATACAACATAGACTGCAAACTTGGTTTCAACGACCTATTAAATGGTCTCTTGAATGTTTTGTATTTGCAAAAACGCCAAGGCGCTACAAGTGTCAACATTTTCCTACATGAGCACACAGTTCTGGAACACACTTCCGCGCAACCTGAAAACGATCTACGAACAAACCAACTTCCGCAAATTACTGAAAACACATCTTTTTGATAAAATCTACGGAAAGAACCAAAACATATAAAATCCACACTCACTGCTCAGTTATACATCAACACATCCACTTATGAATTCTCAATCCTGAAATCTCACCACACTCATACCTTTAAATCACAGAAAATGTATACCATAGGTTTTTCGTTATTATATATTATATATTGTCCTCAGACCCTCTAGTTTCTCGTTGTTTTCCTTCCAATGTTTCAACGTTCTTTTCCATTGATATATTCCTTAACGATACTTTGATTTTGTCTCGTATAACTCTTCACAATGTAATCCATAACCGAATTGTAACAAACTGTATTTCCATCATTCATAATGTATTGTAAGCCACACTGAGCCCGCAAAAAGGTGGGAAAATGTGGGATACAAATGCAATAAATAAATAAATAAATAAATAAACCCCAGGCGTTGCTGACTTGGCAAGCAATAGTGGTGACGAGAGTTGTGTTAGCAGCGTACTGGAAAGCACCAAACGCCCCACCTCTGATGAGATGGTTAAATAAACTGTGGTATATATATATGTGAAACGGAGAGACTTCGGGCTGTGCGTAGTCACAGGGAGACAAAGTGGGAGGCGAATGGCGACCTCAAAGATAAGTTTGAAGATATCTCGGTTAGCAGATTATGTGAAGATATTCATCTGACTAACAAGGTACTTTTACATCAAATACTACTAGACCCCTGACGCAGGCCTCTACGGCCGAAACACGTCATGTGTCGGGTCGTTTTTGAATAAAGACCTTGTTCAGGGTGCTGGACTTTGGTCCTGGGGAACTGAGGAACTGAGTTCGATTCCCACTTCAGGCACAGGCAGCTCCTTGTGACTCTGGGCAAGTCACTTAACCCTCCATTGCCCCATGTAAGCCGCATGTTGCTACTATTGGAGATTCTACATGGAATGTTGCTACTATTGGAGATTCTACGTGGAATGTTGCTACTATTGGAGATTCTACATAGAATGTTACTATTCCACTAGCTCAGAATATTATAGTAATCTGGTTTCAATGTCTCTATATCATCTTAATTCTAGAGATAATAAACAATTTATGTACACAACATTTATAGCAAAGATACTTGATCCAAATAGTTAAAACTTTTATCTATTCTTGAACCTCAGTGATGTAAACCGTCCTTTAAAAATAGGAACGATTTAAAAGAACATCCAAATCTTGGCCATTAACTTTTGCCGAGCTGACGCTAAAACAAGCACGGGGGGAATGTCCTTGAGACAGCCCATTACGGGCGAAACGTGCACGTCGGACGTTTGATCCCCAGGGTCCGACAAAATCAATAAATAAAAGATAAGTGTATGATATGAAATAAACCTATATTTAGATAATTTGAAAGAGAAAAAAATAGGAAAATAAGAACCAATGAAGATTTGGATGTTCTTTTAAATCGTTCCTATTTTTAAAGGACGGTTTACATCACTGAGGTTCAAGAATAGATAAAAGTTTTAACTATTTGGATCGAGTATCTTTGCTATAAACGTTGTGTACATAAATTGTTTATTATCTCTAGAATTAAGATGATATAGAGACATTGAAACCAGATTACTATAATATTCTGAGCTACTGGTGGAAAATCTGGTTATATTAAATTTGTTAAATTACATCTGCCTGTTGATCAGTGCTATACTATTCCACTAGCAACATTCCATGTAGAAGGCTGCGCAGGCTTCTGTTTCTGTGAGTCTGATGTGCAGGACGTCAGACTCACAGAAACAGAAGCCTGCGCGGCCACATTGGTGATCTGCAAGGGCCGACTTCTAGTGGAATAGCAACATTCCATGTAGAATCTCCAATAGTAGCAACAGTGGAGGAGTGGCCTAGTGGTTAGGGTGGTGGACTTTGGTCCTGAGGAACTGAGTTCGATTCCCACTTCAGGCACAGGCAGCTCCTTGTGACTCTGTGCAAATCACTTAACCCTCCATTGCCCCATGTAAGCCGCATTGAGCCTGCCATGCGTGGGAAAGCGCGGGGTACAAATGTAACAAACAATAACAAACAAAACTCACTGTGAGAGGACTCTTATTGGATCCACTGTTTGTTCGTTAGCCTTTTCTGAAACATTGCACTAGCTAGGGGGAGATGGGTCAGGGGGGATGGGAAGAGGGGTGGTGGAAGATGGGTGGGTTAGGTGGGCGAAGGGGTAGGGGGATATGGGGGTCACTGTTTGAGACTTACTGGAAGGGGTCTCTATGGGGATTATTTTGTTTGACCTAATTTTCATGAGTTCAGGAGGCAGACAGCATACATTCATAAAAGGACACGTTAGAGTTATTTTGCCAATGAAGGACAATATTATGAATGGCAAGTGTAATAATCATCATATTGAACAGTTTAGCATTATCAGAGGTGAGGAGGGATTATCAGATATAGAAAAGATGGATCTAATTCTGTCCCACACTTGTGACCAGTATGCTTCCAAATTTGTACAGTGAAAAAGCATCAATAATGAACTTTTAAGATGTAAAGGAATTGAATATCTACTATAATAAAACTCACCCTCAACGTTCTGAGGACACTGACTGTCATGACTCTCGGGGCTTGGTAATAAGTAGCCCCAATATCATGGAGCATAACCCTGGCGCAGCAATCACCTGAAGTCTCTATTATTTTATAAAGTCTCTTTTATTGAATAAATCACAGATAATTTACTCACAGATAGATGTTCAGGATACAGAGACTTCTTAATCTGGAGGCTGTGGGAGGTGGAGATCTGAAGAAAGGTAGTTGTATTGCAGGGGGAGGGGAAAGTAATTGAACAGGTAGAAATAGTCCAAAGCTGGGTGACTGCAATGTGCAATATCTCATCTGGAAGAAGATATTTACAGGGTAAAAAATCCAGGTTCGTTACAGGGATTTTTAGCCGGACAGCTGTCTGGAGCGAGATGGGGTCATCTCCATGCCCCTGGCTGGATGGTGTTAGCATACCTCATGGCTGAAAGGACAAAGAGGTGATGGGGCTTTTACAGGCTCGGGGGGGGGGGGGGGGTGCAGATAGAGGCCAATGGGAACAGAGCTTGCCATCGGGTGGCAAGGGGTGGTCCTAGAGATAGGAAGGAAAGGTCATACCAACCTGGCTGACCTCTTAGGACAGAGATAGTAAGGCTGAACAGGAATGGTAGCAGGGAGACAGAGGAGCCAAGTTTGGCAGAGAGAGAGAGGGGAGGTCCAGGCAGCCTTACAACCAGTGGTAACAACTCTTGCACAACCAAGCAAGTGTGGCTGCACTGCCTGTGAACTACATTAACCACAGTGCCTTGCTCATATATCTTTACAATGAGAGACTGCAGCAGCGAAAGTTCTTAGAAATGAGAATAACAGTAAAGACATTACTCACATTTTAGGATCACGTTATGAACTAGTGCAAGGCTGTCAGGGAACAGAACACTCCTCGCCTGATATCGATGGATATCATCATCATTATCACAATTTATTAAATCAATCGCATGCGAGGTCCATTATTAACAGTCAGGTTGTCCATCGGCTGTCGTGACACCAAGCTTGAACGGACAGTCACAAACTCTGGAACAGCGTGAGTCCTTGGCCTATTGTCGTCGGACAGCAGCAAGAGGCAAACCTCCCAGGCAGGACTGGACTGACGAGCTTGGCTTGGCTGGAACAGGTTTCAGAATACTCGAACGAGCTTGGCAGGAACGGGGTCCAGGACTTTCAACGAGCCGGGTAGGCACAGGGTCTGAAACGAGAGACAGACAACAACAACACAAGAGAGAGAGAGAGAGAGCCTTCGAGTCTCTGGTCTTCACAGGAGGTGGCAGATCACCGTGCTCGCGCCTCTTCATGTGGTACGAGGAGCACGACTTCAGCGATGGGTCTGCAGAAATTCTTCGCTATTCCTTGTTTCCCAGTTCTGACCTCGACCTTTCTGACGTTTCCATCTTCGCTAGGGATGGCTCTGGTAACCACCGCCAAGGGCCACTCGTTGCGTTGGGCCTGGTTGTCTTTGAGTAAGACAATATCGCCTTCGCGGATGTTGCCCTTGCTGATCTGCCATTTGCTGCGGGTCTGTAGGGTCGGGAGGTACTCTCGTCTCCAGCGGCTCCAGAAGGTATTGGCCAAACTCTGGACTTGTCTCCATTGCCGTCTGCATAGGTCTTTCTCATCGAAATCCCCAGGCGGGTTTGGTGGCACACCTGTCTTTTGCGTTAGAAGTGTGGCTGGGGTCAAGATCAAGGGCGACTCTGGATCTGAGGACACTGGGATCAGAGGTCTCGCATTGATGATAGCAGATACTTCTGCCAGAAGTGTGGTCAGCACCTCATGGATGAGGCGATTAGCCCCTGCTTCAGATAGCATAGAGTCGAGAATGCGACGAGCAATCCCGATCATGCGCTCCCAAACTCCTCCCATATGTGAAGCATGGGGGGGGGGGGGTTGAATATCCACGTGCAGTGGTGATCGTTCAGGTACTTTTCGATAGCTGGTGCGTTGATCTTCTCTGAATGTATTTTCAGCTCTTTGCAAGCACTTATGAAGTTAGATCCACAATCAGAGCGAATCTGCTTGGCTGGGCCGCGGATTGAGAGGAACCTCCTGAGAGCGTTTATGAAGCTTGAAGTGTCCATCGACTCTATGACTTCGATGTGGACAGCGCGTATGCTCATGCACGTGAACAAAACGGCCCATCGTTTGCTGCTTGCACTTCCTCCTCTGGTTCGTCTCGAGACAACTGGCCAAGGTCCAAAGATATCCAGTCCCACATAGGTGAATGGTGGGTCAGTGCTCAGCCTTTCGGATGGCAGGTCTGCCATTCTTTGGTCTTGGTGTTTGCCTCGCAGTTTTCGGCACTTGACACATCTGTGGATGGTTGCAGTGATGCACTGCTTCGCTCCGACGATCCACACTCCTGCGGCCCTGATTGCTCCCTCGGTGAAGTGTCGACCTTGGTGCTTGACCTGCTCGTGGTAATGGCGCACGAGCAGGGTGGATACCGGGTGCCGGCCTGGGGTGATCAAAGGGTTCCTTTCGCTCTTGTCTATCTTGGCGTGGGTGAGGCGGCCGCCTACCCTTAGCAATCCATCCTCATCCTTGAAGGGATCTAGTTTCCAGAGGGGGCTGTCCTTTGGGATCGTCTTCCCTTTGCTGATGCACATGTACTCTGCAGCGTATGCTTCTTGTTGTACCCAACGTAAGACTACCTTCTCTGCCCGGACAAATTCTTCAACAGCCAAGGGCTTGGAACAGAGATGCCAGTGATGACACTTGCCTGTTCTTCTATCGGGGCTCTGCTGGAAAGAACGCGTGATGTGGATAAGGTGGGCTATGGCTCTTCTCAGCGTCACCCACCGTGAGAATCGGTTGAAGCGGTGCGTTCCCGGGGTGTCCTTGGGTGAGACACTCGTGGCGAGGACCTTGACTATCGGACGGACTTCGACATCATCTTCTGGGTTCACCAGTTCAAAGGAGTTTGTGGTAGTTTTGACTTGGTGCTTCCATCTATTGCTTCTATCGTGTAGCCGCTTGCTACTCTCCCCAACACTTGTGTGACTCCTGCGCACGTTTTAATGCTATATGAGGAGTAGCTCTGCTGGATTCCAAACAGGTCATAAAACTCTGACCTTGCAAGAGATCTGTTGCTTTGCTCATCTATGATAACATACATTTTGACTGCCTTCTCCGGCCGTCCCTCGGGATACACTTTGGCCAGGCATATCTTGGTGAAGGATCTCCCTTCGCGGCCTTTACCACATATTCTCGTGCACTTCGGCGTGGCTTGGAGTGCCTGCGGCCCTACCTCTCCCGTCTCCTCGCCGTGATTCGCTTCGGGGTTGGGATGCGGTTCGGCGTCACCCGGGCGTGAAGTGTTGGTTTGCTGGCCACTGCCGCGTTCTGTATACTTGCTAGGTGCTCTGCAGTCCTTGGCGATATGGTCTGAAGAAGCCCAGCACCTGTAGCAAAGTCTGTACCTTGTGAGCAGTTCTCTGCGTTCCTCCCACGGTTTCCTTAAGAACTCTCGGCACTTTCTGAGTGAGTGGGGCATCCCATGTATAGGGCATGGTTCTTTGGGATCCTCTACATTCTCTGTGGTGAGAGAGGGGTCAGCCGGTGTAGACGTTGCGGGCGACACTCCTGTCTTGTGCACAGATATGGGTCTTCGGCCTAGTTTGGCTGTTTTCCCTTCCAGGGATTGGCTTGATTCACATGGCTCAACCATGAACCATGGATCATTTCTCCTTTTGGCTATGTCTCTTATGAACTTTGCAAAAATGTTGAAAGGGGGATATTTCCCCTGATTCTCTTCCTTGTAACGTGTGCCAACTACTGACCACTTCTCCCTTATGTCGTATGGTAACTTCCCCAGGATACTCTTGGTGCCTCGAGGTGTGTCTAGCTGGCTGAGGTTTGGAAAGCTGTTCTCGGCCTTGACTGCTTCCAGCTCGTGAAGGAGGCTTCCCAACTCTTGCAGCTTGAGGTTGTCTCTGCCGGATACCGCTGGGAATCTGTCCAACCTATTGAACAATGAATTTTCTATGGCTTCTGAGCTGCCGTAATACTCCTCGAGTCTTCCCCACATCTCTTTTAACCCCTCAGAGGGGTTATTCAAGTATGAATGCTTCAACTCCTCTACACGTGCGGCTGTTCCCTTTCCCAGCCAATGTAACATCATGTTCATCTCTTGCTTGGGTGTGAGTCTCATGTCCACGATAGCATCCTTGAAATCTGATTTCCATGCTCTGTACCGCTCAGGACGGCCGTCGAACTGGGTAAGCCCTGAGCCCCCCAGATCCTTGCGTGCCAGATATCTCACTAGTTCATCTCTGGTTGAGGTTCCGGGCTGGTCAGTCATAACCATTGCGGGCTGGCTGGTCTCGGTCTCAGTGGGAATAGGTGCAGAATATGGCCATCCTGCCATTTCTTGTTTGTACGAAGTGCGTGTAGCTGGCGCTCTTCCGAGAGACGGTGACCCAGACTCTCCTTGCCTCTGGCTGCCGTATGGCACTGGAGCCCATGGCTGGGGTGGGACATCCATTTCATCGGCTGCTCCCAGGGCATAAGCCAGCGGCGGTGCATCGAAGCTTGTACGAGTGTGTAAGCTGGTACGGTGAGGCTTGATTCCCTTGGTGTGCTGTACTTCCGTGTTTGAGGGCTCATCGAAATCGAGCCGTTCCGCTGTCCTGACAGGCAGTGGGGAGTGCGTTGACACGTAAGTTTTGGTTCTCAGAGCAGGGTCTTCAAACCCGAGGTGGTTGAGTCGCTCGACCTCATCATGCTGTCCCACAGCATCTTCGCGGGAGTTAGCTCTCGCCTCCAGTTCGACCAATTCTCTATTTCGCCGGAGTGCTTCTATCATGATGTCTAGCTCAGATTTTTTACGAGCATCCTCAGCCTTTCTGTGTGCTTCCTCAGCCTTTCTGTGTGCTTCCTCAGCCTCTCTGTGTGCTTCCTCAGCCTCTAGCGCAACTCGTTTTAACTTCAGGGTGGTTTCTTGTTGAATGAGGGCCTTCACTTGGGAGGTCACCTTGCTGATTTTCGACTGGTTGGAGCGATTTGTTGCGTGTGACCTGGAGGATCTTGAGCTTTTGGATGAATGTATGGAAGAGTGAGAATGCACTGAGATACTGTCTTCTAGAGCTACAGAATGGTTGGAGCGATTTGTTGTAAGTGACCTGGAGGATCTTGAGCTTTTGGACGAATGTTTGGAAGAGTGAGAGCGCACGGAGATGCTGTCTTGTGGTTCTACAGTTGCATTTGTTGTTATCTCTTCGGCTTTGGCTACCTCTGTATAGCGCCCATGATCCGTGGTCTCTTGGAGTTCCTTTTCCACGAGACTCTGCTCCGTGTTTGTCTCCTCTAAGAACTGGCAATACCCTTCTGCCTTTTGCCGATAACGTGCATAGTTGGTCTTCATCGACGTCAGACAGGCGTCGTTGTCCGCCCCTGCCTTTGTAGCGCGGCGTAAACTTTCGTCCACTTCTTTCCAGAGTCTGTTCAGTTTCCTGGTATAGCTTTCCTGTTTCGCTTGATACGCTTCCAGGGCCCTTTGGGTTAACTTGCGAGCTCTTCTGCCCTGGAACCCTTGTTGGGACTGGAGGGAGAGGGTGTCTATCACATCCGCGTTGGCCTCTTTTGTGTTTGGCGCGGAGGACGCTTCCTCCAGTACAATTTGTGAGACATTGAATTCTGCCATCATGTACTGGTTTGCTTATCTGTCTTTATTAAGTGAAAAGTCAACTCTTGTGTGCAGGGGGGCTGGGGAGGATTACCCAGCACGAAGCAGTTTGTCTTTCAAGCTGTTGGATTCAACTGGATCAAGTTTCACTGTTATAATACTGGGCAAAGGAGGAGGGAGGGGGGACTGGAGAGAGTAGCTCTGAGTCAGGGCTGTGGCTTCAAGCAGTAACCTAGCAACAGATTGCCTCCAGCCCTTCTTGCCCAAAGACCTTCAGGGCTCAGATTTCTGAGGCTGGAGGGAGAGGGGAGGGGGACCTTCTGTCCTCAGTAATCACAGAGGTGTGATATTCAGACAAAGAGCTAGCTGCACATTCTTTGGCTCACTCTGATGTCTTGCTTGAAGGTTAAACGTTCACAGGTTTGTCAACACAAAACATTTTTTTTCTCTCTCTGACCCTTTAGCTGCTGGTTTCATTTACTGATGACCCAAAAAAAGGGGGGGGGGGCTGCTCTCGAGCAGGAGAGGACAATAGGACAGTGCTTTTGACTAAAGGCTCATTAAGCTTTCATGCATCTGCTTCTTAATGGCTCTCTGGAATGTGACCCATTGCTAGCACAGTCTTCTCAAAGCTTTGGTTTTGAAAACTCTGCAAATCCACTGCTTTTTCACAGCTAAGTTCTTCCGACAAATGCTTTTAAACTTTAAACAGTCCAATGTTGTTTTCTTTAGCTGCAAGTTCACTTAAATGCATTTCAATTATCATAGGCAGTGCTTACTGGTGGGCCAGATGGGGTCCCTTCTGTGCAGGAGAGGGTATTTAAATTAATCACTATCAACAATGCAGGCAGACACTGGATTCAGTTTAAACCTCCACGATTTTCTGCTTCTTTCACAAGCTCCACTTATCTAGTAGATGCATTTTAACTTTAACAGATCATCCAACATTGCTTTCCTTATGGCTTCACTAGAATGCAGATCAATTAACATCCAGACAATGCGCAGTTACTGATTTTCCTTTTCTTTTCCACACAGCTATTCAGTTATAACCACTGGATTTTTTACTGTCATGACTCTCGGGGCTTGGTAATAAGAAGCCCCAATATCATGGAGCATAACCCTGGCGCAGCAATCACCTGAAGTCTCTATTATTTTGTAAAGTCTCTTTTATTGACTAAATCAGATAATTTACTCACAGATAGATGTTCAGGATACAGAGACTTCTTAATCTGGAGGCTGTGGGAGGTGGAGATCTGAAGAGAGGTAGTTGTATTGCAGGGGGAGGAGAAGATAGTTGAACAGGTAGAAATAGTCCAAAGCTGGGTGACTGCAATGTGCAATATCTCATTTGGAAGAAGATATTTACAGGGTAAAAAATCCAGGTTCGTTACAGGGATTTTTAGCCGGACAGCTGTCTGGAGCGAGATGGGGTCATCTCCATGCCCCTGGCTGGATGGTGTTAGCATACCTCATGGCTGAAAGGACAAAGAGGTGAGGGGGCTTTTACAGGCTCGGGGGGGGGGGGGTGCAGATAGAGGCCAATGGGAACAGAGCTTGCCATCGGGTGGCAAGGGGTGGTCCTAGAGATAGGAAGGAAAGGTCATACCTGGCTGACCTCTTAGGACAGAGATAGTAAGGCTGAACAGGAATGGTAGCAGGGAGACAGAGGAGCCAAGTTTGGCAGAGAGAGAGAGGGGAGGTCCAGGCAGCCTTACAACCAGTGGTAACAACTCTTGCACAACCAAGCAAGTGTGGCTGCACTGCCTGTGAACTACATTAACCACAGTGCCTTGCTCATATATCTTTACAATGAGAGACTGCAGCAGCGAAAGTTCTTAGAAATGAGAATAACAGTAAAGACATTACTCACATTTTAGGATCACGTTATGAACTAGTGCAAGGCTGTCAGGGAACAGAACACTGACGTCAGTGAAGCCAAGCCCTGACTTCCTTCAAAAAGGTTCGAAGGTTCGTGCAAATCGCTCCGGGCCCCGCCCTTCAGGGCGGAGCAATGGCAGAACAATGAAGGGATTGGCAGGGAGGGAGGCAGGGGGGGTGGGAAATCGCCCCGGGTCCCGCCCTCGCGTCAAATGTCATGACGTTGGGGGCGGAGCAATGGCAGAACAACGAAGGGGTTGGCCGGGGAGGGAGGGGGGGTGTTTGCGACGAAAACCTTGCTAGTGCCCGTTTCATTTGCTCTGAAACGGGCCTCTTTTACTAATTTTTATATAATAATTTTTATGGGGAAAGAGACAGGGGGGGGGGGGGAGGGAAGGAGCAATCCCATTCTGCCAGCCAGCTCAGTCCAACTCTAAGCAGTTGTCTCACATTTACAAACCAAAATTCTGGTAACCAAACTCATCATTCATTTTATTTTATATTGAATATTTGTTACCCGTTCTGTATGCAAGCATAGTACCAAAACCCGTTATCATCATATACTGTTATTTACAGTATGGAGGAGTAGCCTAATGGTTGTGTAGCAGGCTGCAGACTTGAGGAACTGGGTTCAATTTCTGCTGCTGCCTAACAGCAGTGGGTGATCCTGGGGGACCGGGTTCAATTCCCTCTGCAGCTCCATGTGACCCTGGGCAAGTCACTTAGGGGCCCTTTAATTAAGGCACGTAGGCACCAGGGGTGTAGCCAGACCTCGCCGGGAGGGGGGGCCAGAGCCCGAGGTGGGGGGCACTGTTTAGCCACCACCCCCCCAGTCGCCGCTGCCGCCACATTGGACTCTCCTGCCGACGACCCCCTTGAACCACCCTCCCGCCACCAATCCTCCCCCGCTGTCGCCGCCGCCACTTCAGATACCTTGTTTGCTGGCAGGGGTCCCCGAACCCCGCCAGCCGAAGAGAGTCTTCTTCAGCACCGGAGTAGCGCCTTCGTTCAGTTCCTGGTGTGATCAGCTGTTTCTGACGCCTTACGTCCTGCACGGGGCTACATGCACGGTGCAGGACGTAAGGTGTCAGAAACAGCTGATCACAACAGGAACTTAGTTGAATGAAGGCGCTACGGCGCTGAAGACGACTCTCTTTGGCTGGCGGGGTTCGGGGACCCCCGCCAGCAAACAAGGTACCTGATGCGGTGGCGGGGCAGGCGGCGACGGCGGGGGAGGGTTGGTGGTGGGAGGGGAGGTTCAAGGGGATCATTGGCAGGGGGCCAGGGCCAAATCTACGGGGGCCCAGGCCCCCTCAGGCCCCACGTAGCTACGCCACTGGTAGGCACCCCTGGCAGTAATTGTAATTTGTATGCCTGTCTAATATGCACGCTGGAAAATATTTGTTATTTTCTGCCGCGTGGCACTAACCGGGTGGTAATCGGCAGTGTACACGCACTGACAATTACCACCTGGTTAATGCGTGAGACCTTACCGCTAAGTCAACGGGTGGCGGTAAGGTCTCAGACCCAAAATGGACGCGCGTCAATTTTTATTTTGCCGCATGTCCATGTTCAGCTAAACAAGAAAGGCCTTTTTTGTAGGCGTGCTGAAAAATGGACCTGTGCATTAGTGAAAGGACCCCTTAGCCTTCCATTGCCCCAGGTACAATATAATAGTAGATTGCGATCCCAGTAAAAACAGTTGCCAGTACCTGTAAAAAATTGTATATAAATATGGAAAATAAAATATATAAATAAAAATTAGAATACAGTACCAGCACTAGGGCTATATGACGTTAAGAGGCCTTTTTACAAGAGTGAGAACCCAAGAGTATACACTGGGAAGGAAACAGCTGAACTTGTGGAACAATTTTTCTTGGAAAGAAACAGAGAGGGCAGTACATGTACTACAAAAAAAAATAATTTCTGTATAATACATTGTTTTGTGTATTGTGCTGCATCCCCATTAATGTGGACTTCAGTGGGCGTTATGGAGTAACTTCTTTATTAACAAAGCTACATTGGCTCCCAATAAATGCAAGAATTACATTCAAATTGTGTGCATTTGTCAAATCTTATATGGTCTTTCTCTACTTTATATGCAAAATGTGATTGAACTACCCAAACGTAATGCATCCAAATCCTCTAGAAACTTCCTTGTTCTTCATTTCCCAAATTGCAACAAAGTTAAGAACAAAATAATTCATATCGCTGGATTTTCCTATCAATGCACTAAAAGATGGAAGCAGGAGCAGACCGAGGATGGTCTGGGCCCCCCACCTGGCCACTACCCGATACCCCCTTGCCGCCGCCCCCACTGCCCCGGTCGTCTGGTGGTCTCTGCGGGGGGGGGGGGCATGTTCTTTCCTGCCCCCTGTGCTGCCGCTGTTCCCCCACCTGCTGGTGCTGCCATGTTTTCAAAATGGTGGCCGAGACTTCCTGCGGTAGTCTCACGGGTCTCGACAGTCTCACGAGACTTCCGCAGGGAGTCTCGGCTGCCATTTTTAAAATACAGTGGTGCGGGCGGGGGGGGGGGGGAGGCGGTGAAAGCAGTATCAGTCGCTGCTCACTGCAGGTGAAGATCTGCTATTTAAAAGATATGCAGGAGGGACAGTTGTTGGGAGTTTTCGGCTGGTGGGGCTTGAGGATCCCTGTCAGCCACATCATAGGTGTGCTGCTACTGGGTGGACCCGAGCTCAAAGTGGATGGGCCTAGGCCCACCCTTGCCCACACCACTGCCGAATGGTCAGTCCAACCCTGGATGGAACACTCTACCCAAGCGAATAAGTTACACAACTGATTATCTCATTTCGTAAACTACTAAAAACTCACCTGGTAAAATCATCTCTTGTTGACAAAAATAATAAATCTTTTATATCTCTATTGCTAACTATATTGCATTATTATTACTGTTGATAGCATATGAATTGTAATTTTGGTCTTCTTAGCATCTGTTCTTACCTCATTGTGAGCCACATTAAACCTAAACTAAATGTCATATATAAATAAATATATTTGATCTTGATTTTAGAGTTTATTTCTGTACTTAATGCTGATTTGCCTTGCTTTTGTGCGGTACAATTGTTTAAAAATTGTGCTTAAAACTAACAAAGATGGAAGCAAGAAAGGACAGGGCAGACTGGATGAACTGTGTGGGTCTTTATCTGCCATCATTTACTATGTTACTATGTTCCACATCATGAGCAGCTCTACTGAAGGCGTGCCGGGAAATGGCCTGCGCTGGTGTCGGTGCGTGTTTTGGATGCGCTCAGGTCCATTTTTTTTAGCAGGCTTGGAAAAAAGGCCTCTCTTTTGTGGCCGAAAATGGATGTGCAGCAAAATGAAAATTGGCGCACGCCCATTTTGGGCCTGAGACCTTACCGCCACCCATTCACTTAGCGTTAACCGTGCAGTAAATGTCAGCGCACGTACTTTGCCAAATACTGCCTAGTTAGTGCCGCACACCAGAAAAGAAAATATATTTTCCGGAGCGCATAGGGATGCGTGTAAAAAATGAAATTACCACCTGGGCCACGCAGCAGCTGGGCGATAGTTCCGAATTGGCTCGCATTGGGCGCGCACAGGCGCCTACCCGTCTTAGTAAAATGGAAAGGTAAATGGGACTTGATATACTGCCTTTCTGTGGTATTTTGCAACTACATTCAAAGCAGTTTACATATATACAGGTACTTATTTGTACCTGGGGCAATGAAGGGTTAAGTGACTTGCCCAGAGTCACAAGGACTTACAGCGGGAATTGAACCCAGTTCCCCAGGATCAAAGTCTGCTGCTCTAACCACTAGGCTACTCCTCCACTAGCAACATTGCATGTAGAAGCCTGCCCTTGCAGATCAGCAACGCGGCCGCGCAGGCTTCTACATGGAATGTTGCTAGTGGAATAGATGTAGAATCTCCAATAGTAGCAACATTCCATGTAGAATCTCAAATAGTTGCAACATTCCAGAATCTCCAATAGTAGCAACAGCAACATTCCATGTTGAATCTCAAATAGGGAAATGGGACTTGATATACTGCCTTTCTGAGGTTTTTGCAACTACATTCAAAGCAGTTTACATATATTCAGGTACTTATTTGTACCTGGGGCAATGAAGGGTTAAGTGACTTGCCCAGAGTCACAAGGACTTACAGCGGGAATTGAACCCAGTTCCCCAGGATCAAAGTCTGCTGCACTAACCACTAGGCTACTCCTCCACTAGCAACATTGCATGTAGAAGCCTGCCCTTGCAGATCAGCAACGCGGCCGTGCAGGCTTCTACATGGAATGTTGCTAGTGGAATAGCAACACTCCATGTAGAATCTCCAATAGTAGCAACATTCCATGTAGAAGTCAGCCCTTGCAGATCACCAATGTGGCCGCGCAGGCTTCTGCTTCTGTGAGTCTGACATCCTGCACGTACATGCAGGACGTCAGACTCACAGAAACAGAAGCCTGCGCAGCCTTCTCCATGGAATGTTGCTAATGGAATAGATGTAGAATCTCCAATAGTAGCAACATTCCATGTAGAATCTCAAATAGTTGCAACATTCCAGAATCTCCAATAGTAGCAACAGCAACATTCCATGTTGAATCTCAAATAGGGAAATGGGACTTGATATACTGCCTTTCTGAGGTTTTTGCAACTACATTCAAAGCGGTTTACATATATTCAGGTACTTATTTGTACCTGGGGCAATGAAGGGTTAAGTGACTTGCCCAGAGTCACAAGGACTTACAGCGGGAATTGAACCCAGTTCCCCAGGATCAAAGTCTGCTGCACTAACCACTAGGCTACTCCTCCACTAGCAACATTGCATGTAGAAGCCTGCCCTTGCAGATCAGCAACGCGGCCGTGCAGGCTTCTACATGGAATGTTGCTAGTGGAATAGCAACACTCCATGTAGAATCTCCAATAGTAGCAACATTCCATGTAGAAGTCAGCCCTTGCAGATCACCAATGTGGCCGCGCAGGCTTCTGCTTCTGTGAGTCTGACATCCTGCACGTACATGCAGGACGTCAGACTCACAGAAACAGAAGCCTGCGCAGCCTTCTCCATGGAATGTTGCTAATGGAATAGATGTAGAATCTCCAATAGTAGCAACATTCCATGTAGAATCTCAAATAGTTGCAACATTCCAGAATCTCCAATAGTAGCAACAGCAACATTCCATGTTGAATCTCAAATAGGGAAATGGGACTTGATATACTGCCTTTCTGAGGTTTTTGCAACTACATTCAAAGCGGTTTACATATATTCAGGTACTTATTTGTACCTGGGGCAATGAAGGGTTAAGTGACTTGCCCAGAGTCACAAGGACTTACAGCGGGAATTGAACCCAGTTCCCCAGGATCAAAGTCTGCTGCACTAACCACTAGGCTACTCCTCCACTAGCAACATTGCATGTAGAAGCCTGCCCTTGCAGATCAGCAACGCGGCCGTGCAGGCTTCTACATGGAATGTTGCTAGTGGAATAGCAACACTCCATGTAGAATCTCCAATAGTAGCAACATTCCATGTAGAAGTCAGCCCTTGCAGATCACCAATGTGGCCGCGCAGGCTTCTGCTTCTGTGAGTCTGACATCCTGCACGTACATGCAGGACGTCAGACTCACAGAAACAGAAGCCTGCGCAGCCTTCTACATGGAATGTTGCTAATGGAATAGATGTAGAATCTCCAATAGTAGCAACATTCCATGTAGAATCTCAAATAGTTGCAACATTCCAGAATCTCCAATAGTAGCAACAGCAACATTCCATGTTGAATCTCAAATAGGGAAATGGGACTTGATATACTGCCTTTCTGAGGTTTTTGCAACTACATTCAAAGCGGTTTACATATATTCAGGTACTTATTTGTACCTGGGGCAATGAAGGGTTAAGTGACTTGCCCAGAGTCACAAGGACTTACAGCGGGAATTGAACCCAGTTCCCCAGGATCAAAGTCTGCTGCACTAACCACTAGGCTACTCCTCCACTAGCAACATTGCATGTAGAAGCCTGCCCTTGCAGATCAGCAACGCGGCCGTGCAGGCTTCTACATGGAATGTTGCTAGTGGAATAGCAACACTCCATGTAGAATCTCCAATAGTAGCAACATTCCATGTAGAAGTCAGCCCTTGCAGATCACCAATGTGGCCGCGCAGGCTTCTGCTTCTGTGAGTCTGACATCCTGCACGTACATGCAGGACGTCAGACTCACAGAAACAGAAGCCTGCGCAGCCTTCTACATGGAATGTTGCTAATGGAATAGATGTAGAATCTCCAATAGTAGCAACATTCCATGTAGAATCTCAAATAGTTGCAACATTCCAGAATCTCCAATAGTAGCAACAGCAACATTCCATGTTGAATCTCAAATAGGGAAATGGGACTTGATATACTGCCTTTCTGAGGTTTTTGCAACTACATTCAAAGCAGTTTACATATATTCAGGTACTTATTTGTACCTGGGGCAATGAAGGGTTAAGTGACTTGCCCAGAGTCACAAGGACTTACAGCGGGAATTGAACCCAGTTCCCCAGGATCAAAGTCTGCTGCACTAACCACTAGGCTACTCCTCCACTAGCAACATTGCATGTAGAAGCCTGCCCTTGCAGATCAGCAACGCGGCCGTGCAGGCTTCTACATGGAATGTTGCTAGTGGAATAGCAACACTCCATGTAGAATCTCCAATAGTAGCAACATTCCATGTAGAAGTCAGCCCTTGCAGATCACCAATGTGGCCGCGCAGGCTTCTGCTTCTGTGAGTCTGACATCCTGCACGTACATGCAGGACGTCAGACTCACAGAAACAGAAGCCTGCGCAGCCTTCTACATGGAATGTTGCTAATGGAATAGATGTAGAATCTCCAATAGTAGCAACATTCCATGTAGAATCTCAAATAGTTGCAACATTCCAGAATCTCCAATAGTAGCAACAGCAACATTCCATGTTGAATCTCAAATAGGGAAATGGGACTTGATATACTGCCTTTCTGAGGTTTTTGCAACTACATTCAAAGCGGTTTACATATATTCAGGTACTTATTTGTACCTGGGGCAATGAAGGGTTAAGTGACTTGCCCAGAGTCACAAGGACTTACAGCGGGAATTGAACCCAGTTCCCCAGGATCAAAGTCTGCTGCACTAACCACTAGGCTACTCCTCCACTAGCAACATTGCATGTAGAAGCCTGCCCTTGCAGATCAGCAACGCGGCCGTGCAGGCTTCTACATGGAATGTTGCTAGTGGAATAGCAACAATCCATGTAGAATCTTCAATAGTAGCAACATTCCATGTAGAAGTCGGCCCTTGCAGATCACCAATGTGGCCGCGCAGGCTTCTGCTTCTGTGAGTCTGACGTCCTGGACTCACAGAAACAGAAGCTTGCGCGGCCTAATGGAATAGCAACATTCCATGTAGAATCTCCAATAGTAGCAACATTCCATGTAGAATCTCAAATAGTTGCAACATTCCATGTTGAATCTCAAATAGGGAAATGGGACTTGATATACTGCCTTTCTGAGGTTTTTCCAACTACATTCAAAGCGGTTTACTTACCCACAGTCACAAGGAGCTGCAGTGGGAATCGAACCCAGTTCCCCTCAGCCTTGTAAACAGGATCAGCTCCTCTGCTGCCAGTACTGGGCGGGTGCGGCAGGTGGCAGCAGTCACAGTCAGCTCTCCTCTCTCCTGCTTCTCCTCGTCGCCCTGTTCTGTCCCCGCCTCCCTCCGATCTCAGGACAGGAGTAGAAGCTGCATCGCAATCGCAGTCAGTGTTGCTTTGTGCTGAGGTTCCGTCCTTGCTCTTGATTAGTGTCTAATATCATGTCAGCCGGAAAGGAAGCGCATTTGTTCCAGCCCAGGGCAGCGGATCCCTCCGCCTGGCTGGTCCTGGTGCAGCTGCAAAACACGATCAGCAGCAAGTTGGAGCGACTGGAAGGGCGGATCAGCTCCCAGGACAGGAGGATCGCAGCCAACTGCAGGCGGCTGGACGCCCTGGAGAACAAGGTGCGACGCTATTAGACGCCCATTAAGTGACCTAATGCACGTGGAAAGCGTTTCATTACCGAGATGTCCGCGTGCAGTTTTACCTGCCCCTTGATGTAGGGGAAGTGTTTCAGGCAGAAGATGGTGCTGCACGGACCTGTGCTTAGGATACCGGCGCAGAGCATGTGTTTGTTGCATTTGTAGCCCACATTTTCCCACCTATTTGCAGGCTCGATGTGGCTTACAAATGTATCGTTATTGGTAGATACTAAATTGGAAGATAACAATTAGTAATGCATAGAGAACATGGATGACATAATCAGGGCCGGTCTTAGCAAGTGGGGGGCCCTATGCAGACCAATCTGATGGGGCCCCATCCTAGCCCCGCCCCCACCCAGCTCCAAGGCCCCCCTCCCCTCCCTCCCTCCCTCCCACCCACCAGCCAGCTCCAAGACCCCCCACCCCGCCCTCTGAATTTTAAGTTACCTCATCAGAGCGCCTGCAGGTAACAGCAGCCGTGAAAAGCGTGCGAGCTGCTGGGCGGCGCTTCGGGAGCCTTCCTTTCCCTTCCCTCGCTCAGCCCTGGTCCCGCCCTCAAGGGGACCAGAGCTGAACGAGGGAAGGGAAAGGAAGGCTCCCGAAGTGCAGCCCAGCGGCTCGCACGCTTTTCACAGCTGCTGCTACCTGCCGGCCACTACTACTACTACTATTTAACATTTCTATAGCGCTACAAGGCGTACGCAACGCTGCACAAACATAGACGACATCGACGACGAGGTAACTTAAAATTCAGAGGGCGGGGGGGGACTGGAGCTTGGGCGGTCGGGGCGGGGCCCCCTTGAGCGCGAGGCCCTATGCGGTCGCCTCGCCCTAAGACCGGCCCTGGACATAATAGAGATAACCAATTGAATTAAACAGGAATTTGAACAGCAGATATAAGAGAAAAACAGTTCTGATTATAGGTAGAGTGGAGATGTGTTGTTAATTAGATTGTAAGCTCTGTCGAGCAGGGACTGTCTCTTCATGTTCAAGTGTACAGCGCTGCGTACGTCTAGTTGCACTATAGAAATGATAAGTAGTAGTAGTAGTAGTATTTGCGTTTTCTAATCTTTGTGGTATGCCTTGTTGAAGAGGTGGGTCTTCAGCGATTTCCGAAAGTTGGTTAGTTCATAAATAGTTTTTAAGTTGAGCGGCAGTGCGTTCCATAGCTGTGTGCTCAGGTAAGAAAAGTTTGACGCCTGCGTTAGTTTGTATTTTAGACCTTTACGGCTGGGGAAGTGGAGATTCAGGAATGTGCGGGATGATCTTTTAGCGTTCCTGGGTGGCAAGTCTACCAGGTCTGACATGTAGGCTGGGGCATCTCCGTGGATGATTTTGTGAACTAGAGAACATACCATGAACGCTACATGCGTCATTTAAGTGGGAGCCAGTGTAACTTTTCTCATAGGGGTTTAGCGCTTTCGTATTTTGTTTTTCCAAATATGAGTCTGGCTGCAGTGTTCTGGGCAGTTATCCACCTGTGCATGATTAGGACACTTCCCTGAGCTGTAATCCAGCATGCCACCTACACGAGCATCTGAATTCCCTGCCGGCCATGGAATGCTATTACAGGTCATAGGAGCCACCTTTTCAAAATGGTTGGGGGGGGGTGTAAGCTCAATGGAAATAACCCCTCCCTGGACACACGCAAGGAATTTTCTCAATATTGGGGGTGCTCAAGCACCCACAGAGTCAGCTCCTATGTTACAGGTGAACAATATCACTACACACAGAATTGGGCGGAAAGTTCTTGCTCCACACCTGAACTATCCGGATAGTGCCAAAAGGTTTCAGCGGCACTATCCACGTACTGCCATTGAAAATTCACAAACAGGGGGCTCTTGTGTTTAGCGACGGCCAATAAATCTGTTAAGTCCCTTTCAAAATGTACCTATTTAAACATAGGTATTTTTGTTTCCAGCTAATTAGGGGATCTTTGAGAATTTAAATAATTGGGTGTTTTAAACTATGAGCCCCTTTTCTGAACTCCTTGACTTTCATAGTAACGTAGTAGATGACGGCAGAAAAAGACCTGCACGGTCCATCCAGTCTGCCCAACAAGATAACTCATATTTGCTACTTTTTTGTGTATACTCTACTTTGATTTGTACTTGTGCTCTTCAGGGCACAGACCGTATAAGTCTGCCCAGCACTGTCCCCGCCTCCCAACCACTGGCTCTGGCACAGACCGTATAAGTCTGCCCAGCACTGTCCCCGCCTCCCAACCACTGGCTCTGGCACAGACCGTATAAGTCTGCCCAGCACTATCCTCGCCTCCCAACCACCGGCTCTGGCACAGACCGTATAAGTCTGCCCAGCACTATCCTCGCCTCCCAACCACCAGCCCCGCCTCCCGAAGCACAATTTTAAATACTGTATGGACTTAAACATATTCAGGGAGTGTCCACTTCTGAGCAGTCTTAATAGTGATTGGTTTTCAGGGACGAAAGGGGGAGGTGGAAAAAAATTTCTAACTGTAGTATTGTGTTATTTCAACATGGTTTTGTATTGTGTTTAAAATTTCAATACAACACCCTGGGTGTTTTCATGGAGCAGGTGTTATACTGGGTATCTCTTCAGTTGAGTCAAACACCTAATCTGTGCGGCTGGTGATTCATCTGCAGGAAAAATGCAGAGAAGAACGAAGATGTAGGAGAGGCAGGAGGATGGTTGAATGGGGAAGTGGTGTTTGATCCAGTAAACACCCATTTTATTTGCATTTCTGTGTTTTATATTTCGGTGTAAATCAACTCCTAAAAAAATATCCAAAGAACCCATTTACTTAGATAAAATACTTTTCTGGCCTGCGTAAATGGCTTTGATTATTGCTCACCCTGTGTATCTGGTATTAGAACATAGTAACATAGTAGATGACGGCAGAAAAAGACCTGCACGGTCCATCCAGTCTGCCCAACAAGATAACTCATATTTGCTGCTTTTTGTGTATACCCTATTTTGATTTGTACCTGTGCTCTTCAGGGCACAGACCGTATAAGTCTGCCCAGCACTATCCCCGCCTCCCAACCACCAGCCCCGCCTCCCACCACCGGCTCTGGCACAGACCATATAAGTCTGCCCAGCACTATCCCTGCCTCCCACCATCGGTTCTGGCACAGACTGTATAAGTCTGCCCAGCACTATCCCCACCTCCCAACCACCGGCTCTGGCACAGACCGTACAAGTCTGTCCAGCACTATCCCCGCCTCCCAACCACCAGTCCCGCTTCCCACCACCGGCTCTGGCACAGACCGTATAAGTCTGCCCAGCACTATCCCCGCCTCCCGATCTCGACTAAGCTCCTGAGGATCCATTCCTTCGGCACAGGATTCCTTTATGCTTATCCCACGCATGTTTGAATTCCGTTACCGTTTTCATTTCCACCACCTCCCACGGGAGAGCATTCCAAGCATCCACTACTCTCTCCATGAAAAAATACTTCCTGACATTTTTCTTGCTAGTAATAATAGCAATGCTGCTCAGTTACACACCCCAGCAGTATCTGCTTTACAGAGAGAATAATGGCTTCTTATCCCACCAGCTCTGAATTCCTAAATAATCCCGTCTGAGTTAGACTGAGCTAGACTGTCAGCCGCTGGCGTTCATAAGAGACACTCTGCCTAATATCTCTCACTGAATTTGTATATTGCGAGATAGAGCTGGCTAGCTGCAAATATTCAAATACTGGCCAAATCGGGTCGTGTAAATAGGAGGCCTATCTTTGGCCACTGTAAAAGCCGG
Organism: Microcaecilia unicolor; assembly: GCF_901765095.1. Taxonomy (NCBI): domain Eukaryota; kingdom Metazoa; phylum Chordata; class Amphibia; order Gymnophiona; family Siphonopidae; genus Microcaecilia; species Microcaecilia unicolor. The sequence continues at coordinate 25,859,673 of NC_044031.1, read as the reverse complement.
CCAGCCCTGAACATTGACCTGGTTGGCTAAGGATCCTGTTTACTAAGATGTGCTACCATTTTATGTTTAAACGGTTTTTATTGGCATTTCTGCATATATCATTACAAACGTTCGTGTAACACACTTCACAAACAATCCTTGCTGTAACAAACCAAATACTTGACTGGCCTTCGGCCGGTATTTTTAACATTTTCTCCCCCTCCCCACCCCTTTTTCCTCAGAACTCCCTCCCCCTTTTTTGTGCTATGCCGATATTGTTATTGGCAGACAAACCTTGAATTTCCTCAGTGAACTCATTATTCGTCATCTTGTCCTCCAGGCCTACTTATACAATCAAATTAGCAGATGTTTTACCCCCAGGATCTGAAATCTGCTACGTTAATTCTCGCCACTCATGCACTCTTAGGTGTGCTACCATTTTTAGCGCAAGCTAACGCTAGAGATACCCATAGGAATATATGGGTGTCTCTAGCATTTTAGCGCGTGCTAAAAAAACAGTAGCTCGCCTACTAGTGTGGCTTAGTAAACAGGGCCCTAAGCTTATAGCGGCCAAATTAGACCAGATATTCAATGCTGGTCACCGGAGACAGTCCACCATTGAATATCCAGGCTCACCGCTGACCTCTGCAGTTAGGCTGCCTCCCGCGGGCTGAATAATTGGCCTGTGTCTATGATGAGAAGGGAGCCTGGTATGCCCTCAACCACGATCAAATGCCAGGAGAGTAAAGCCAGTTGAAATGTAATGCATTCTGAGCACCTCAACGTATCCTTGTGTGTTTCCCAATTGTGTTTTTAGGTGCCAGTGAAGTTTGAGGACGTCGCTGTCTCTTTCTCCCAGGATGAGTGGGGGTATTTAGATGAAGGGCAGAAGGAGCTTTACAGGGAGGTGATGAAGGAGAATTTTCAGACCCTGATCTCTCTAGGTAAGATTGAATTATATGCATTTATGGGGAGGGGGGTGATAAAGGACCTTACTGCACAGAGATCAGGGTTTATACCAAGTTGTCGCCTCCTCAGAAAATCTGATGCAGACTGTAGGAATTATTCAGTGGGTGAATACAATGGGGGATCTCTCTTGATGCCAACAAGGCATTTGACGGGGTGGAATAGAGCTTATGGAGAGAATGTTGGTGAAATTTGCACTGGGGGACAATTTTTGTAGGCGGGTAGAGAGCCTATGAGCAGCCCTGCCTGCTGTTGTAAGGGCTGATGGAGGGTTGGTTGCCTCTCCTTCACTAGCTAAGGAGACAAGGCGGGGGTGCCCGCTGTTGCCACGTTTATTTGCCCTGGTTATAATACTAGTGCTAATACTTATCCTGTATGCATTGCCTACCCAAATGCCCCAACCTAATCTCGCCAACTTCTACCCCCAATTCTGTTCTGACTTAAATACCAACCTGAGGAAAGGGGGAGTAGGAGGAGTAGGCTCTTGAACAACACTAGTAGGCAACGTAGATTAGGAACAATCTCTTTATTTAAATATACACTCGACTCAACACAGCCGTGTTTCGGCGCTACAGACGCCTTCTTCAGGAGTCTTGTGATATATAAATATACGAATATTAAGCTCAAAGAGAATGATAATTTGGAATCTATCAAAATGCCCTGATAATGAACGGTATTTACAGTTGAAATCGGTCTATTGAAGAGCGTAGGAACGAAAGCTGGCTGAGGATTAAAAACCAGTTATCTATGATACAACAGTCTTGGATGGATAAAGGACAAGCTGGTGTTTGGAAAGCCAGGTGGCCAGGTTTCATCTAGATGCAGTTGGAGCTGCGACACGGTTGGGCTCAAATGGGATGTAGAATAAATCAGCAAAATAAAAGAAAAAAACAAATATTATGATCCTGGATGAGTGTAGCTAATAGACTTAAGTAAATGTTAAACGGTAAAGGGGACAGAATTGAGCCCTGAGGAACCCCAGAAACTGAAGAATGTTCTACAGAAAGTGAATCCAGTGGTACGGCCTCAAAACGTCCTTCTATAAGGTGGAGGAGTAGCCTAATGGTTACTGCAGCGAGCTGAGATCCTGGGGAACTGGGTTCGATTCCCACTGCAGCTCCTTGTGACTCTGAGCAAGTCACTTAACCCTTCATTGCCCCTGGTACAAAATAAGTACCTGAATATATGTAAACTGCTTTGAATGTAGTTGCTTGGGTATTTTATTTTATGTAAGCTTCGATCTGTACATTCTTCCTAACTACTCCTGCTGTGCATACTTTGACTCGGGCGTTTGTAATTTCTCGTTTTGATTATTTCAATAGGATTTAGATGCCACAATAAATGCTATTGCGATAATCTTCTCTTTTACAGTTTAGAGACTCTTCAGAATTCAGCCGCTGAACTATTGCTTAGAGCTTGCAGATTTGGTCGTGCTTCTCCTCTGTTAAAACTGTTGCACTGGCTTTCCTGTTCAGTATCGTGCGCCTTTTAAAATACTGCATCCTCCGTCTTATTTATCGTCTTTGACTATTCCCTATACTCCTAACCGCACTCTTCGGTCTGTTGATGCCAACTGCCTTATCTTACCTCCGCCTCGTTTGGCTCATTATGAGGCCACTCGCTCTTCAGCTTTTTATTTCCTTGGCCCCCGAATCGTGGAGTGAGCTTCCCCCGCAAATCCGTTTAGAAACTGGTTTTTTTTTTCCAAATTCAAATTACTTTGAAAAACTCAATTCCATATCATCAAGCTGATCAATCCATAGACTGGTGGGTTGTGTCCATCTACCAGCAGGTGGAGATAGAGAGCAAACTTTTGCCTCCCTATATGTGGTCATGTGCTGCCGGAAACTCCTCAGTATGTTCTCTATCTCAGCAGGTGGTGGTCACACACAGCAGCAGCTCTGGCTAGGCCTCCAAGCCTAATCCTTAGGTTTTGTTGAGGCCTGGGGTTGAGGGCTCTTTTGAGCAAGTGCAAACCTGGTGGTGCCAGGTCCCTCCTTTTCTCCCCCCTCCCGCTGGCTCCGTTTAAAAAAAAAAAAAAAAAAAATTTTAAACGTCTTTAAAGGCGTTTAATTCGACGTTTCTTTAAACGTTCATTGCAGCTACTCACTGGGACACCAGTTCGTTACAGCTCGGAGCGGCAAGCAGGTAATTTTACCTTTTTATAGCGGGCAGGGGGTTCCCCGATTCTTCTCCTCGTGGCATATGGCGTCAGAGGGCGAGGGCGCAAAGGGTCGCTCCCCGGATCGCTGGAGCGCTTCTAGCGGGGATGCGGGGGTTTTTCAACCTGATTCGCCCTTGATGGGTGACAGTTTAGTGACCGATGAATGTCCCGGTCGTTCCTCCGGCGTGGCGGTTTTTTCCCGCCATAAACGCCCATCCCCCGCTCCTCGCCTCCGCCATCTTGGCCGGCCACGCGGCTCGGACGGCTTCTTCGTGGGCCGCCCTTGAGGTTGGAGACATTAATGCCATGAACGCCCTTAATTTGGGCGACGGCACAAGCGGCTAAAGTTAAGCGCCGTTCTTCCCGCGCGGCTCCTTCGCGGAGTTTCGCGCCGGACGCCATTTTGGATGCGCAGCATGTCTCTCCCCCGCTATTGCGAGCGCCGGTTGAGAGTGCGTCTAGGGCTGTTGCCCAGGCTGCGGAAGTGCACAGTCTGGGGGGTTTCTCCCCCGAGTTTGTTTTGCTGCTGCATCAGGCTTTCCTCATGCAAACGCTGCCCCTGCTCCCTCTTCTGATAAAGAGGTTGAGGTTCCCAGAGGTAAACGCCCTCGGGTTGATTTCCAGGCCTTGGAGGACTTTGTCTCCTCCGATGTAGATGAGGGCAGCGTGTCTGAGGTCTCCCAACGGTCCTTTGCGGATTCCTTGGAGGAGATAGATCCCCGCTCGGATGGAGCGGATGACCCCTCTGCAGCGCGGCTTTTTAGCCCAGAGGATTTGCCCAACCTGTTTTTACAGGCCATGGACACTTTGAAGATTTCCTCTCCGGAGGACGTCTCTCCCTCAGCCCCTGTTGGCTCTGCCATTATGCTGGGGACGAAGCGCCCGCCTAGATCCTTCCACGTGCATGATGCCATGCACACCTTAATTGCGGCTCAATGGGATGTCCCGGAAACGAGCCTTAAAGTGGCTAGGGCTATGTCCCGCCTCTATCCTTTGGCTGTGAGTGAACGTGAGGCCTATCTGTGGCCTACCGTGGATTCTTTAATCACTGCGGTGACTAAGAAAACGGCGTTGCCGGTGGAAGGTGGCACGGCCCTAAAGGACGCCCAAGACAGAAGATTGGAGGCGGCCTTAAGGTCGTCCTTTGAGGCAGCTGCTTTAAGTTTGCAGGCCTCAGTTGGCGGCTCCTATGTGGCCAGGGCGTGCCTGACTATGGTGCAGCGGGCTTCCCCCTCGGATCTTTCCTTGAGGGCTGATTGGCCGGCCCTGGAATCGGGCTTAGCCTATTTGGCAGACTTGCTGTATGATGTCTTGAGAGCCTCAGCTAAAGGCATGGCTCAGACAGTCTCTGCGCGGCGGTGGCTTTGGCTGAAACATTGGTCTGCTGACCACGCCTCTAAATCCCGCCTGGCTAGATTGCCTTTTAAAGGCAAGCTGCTCTTTGGGGTCGAGCTGGACAAAATCGTGACCGATCTCGGCACGTCTAAGGGCAAGAAATTACCAGAGGTCAGGGCTCGGGCTAGTACTCGTCCCGGTACCTCCAGAGGACGGTTGCTGGAAGCCCGGCGGTACCGCCCAGGCAAGTCGGGTTCCTCTGCCCCCTCTTCCTTCAAGAGGAATTTCTCCCCCAAGCAGCATTCCTTTCGCAGAGACCGCCGTCCCGGAGGTGCTCCCTCCGGTCCTCCCCCAGGGTCTCGTACCCAATGACGGGGCCTTGGTCCACGCCCCAGTGCAGATTGGAGGACGGCTGTCCTCGTTTCTGGGCGAGTGGACCACTATAACTTCAGACGCGTGGGTGCTGGAAGTCATCAGAGACGGCTACAAGCTAGAGTTCTGCCAACCCTTAAGAGACGGGTTTGTACTCTCTCCCTGCAAGTCTCCGGTCAAGCTGTGGCAGTGCAGCAGACCTTGGACAACCTGATCCGCCTGGGTGCGGTCGTTCCGGTGCCAAAAAATCAGATTGGCAAGGGACGTTACTCCATTTACTTTGTGGTTCCAAAGAAAGGAGGTTCTGTCCGGCCTATCCTCGACCTCAAAGGGGTCAATCGGGCCTGGAAAGTGAGGCACTTTCGCATGGAGACTCTCCGCTCTGTTATAGCGGCAGTGAAGGCAGGAGAGTTCTTGGCTTCCTTGGACATCAAGGAAGCGTACCTGCATATTCCCATCTGGCCTCCTCTCCAACGCTTTCTGCGTTTTACAGTCCTGAGACGACACTTCCAGTTCAGAGCCCTCCCTTTCGGGTTGGCTACTGCTCCGCGGACCTTTTCCAAAGTAATGGGGGTCATAGCGGCCTTCCTGCTAAAGGAAGGAGTACAAGTCCATCCTTATCTGGACGACTGGTTGATCCGAGCCCCCTCTTATGCAGAGTGCGGCAAAGCTATGGACCGGGTACTTGCTCTTGTGAGCTCCCTGGGATGGATCATCAACTGGAAGAAGAGCCAGCTGCGCCCGACTCAGTCCCTGGAGTATCTGGGAGTTCGATTCGACACCCAAGTGGGCAGAGTGTTCCTGCCAGACAATCGGATTGTCAAGCTTCAGGCTCAGGTGGACTAGTTCCTAGTAGCCTCTCCTATTCGGGCTTGGGACTACGTGCAGCTGTTGGGCTCTATGACGGCCACGATGGAAGTAGTGCCCTGGGCCAGGGCTCATATGAGACCACTACAGCTATCTCTGCTGCAGCGCTGGACTCCGATGTCGGAGGATTATGCTGTGCGCCTTCCCGTGGACCCAGCAGTGCGCAAGGCGCTGAGCTGGTGGACGCAGACAGACAAGTTGTCTGCAGGATTGCCTCTGGTGACCCCGGAGTGGATTGTCGTCACGACAGACGCCTCTTTGATGGGCTGGGGAGCCCACTGCTTGGGAAGGACAGCGCAGGGGCTCTAGTCTCCTGCAGAGGCAAGTGGTCTATCAACCTCCTGGAACTCAGAGCCATTCGGTTGGTGTTATTGGAGTTCATCCCGGTACTGGTGTTGTAGCCTGTACGGGTCCTGTCGGACAATGCCACGGCTGTGGCCTATATCAACCGCCAGGGAGGTACCAAGAGCGCCCCTCTAGCCAAGGAGGCTATGAGTCTTTGCCAGTGGGCGGAAGCGAACCTGGAGCAGCTTTCAGCGGCCCACATTGCCGGAGTCATGAATGTCAAGGCGGACTTTCTCAGTCGCCATACCTTGGAGCCCGGAGAGTGGCAACTATCTGCTCAGGCGTTCTTGGACATCACGAAGCGCTGGGGCCAGCCGAGCCTAGATCTGATGGTGTCATCGGCCAATTGCCAAGTGCCGCGCTTTTTCAGCAGAGGACGGGACCCTCGATCCCTGGGAGTAGATGCTCTTCTCCAACAGTGGCCGACACAAGAGCTCCTCTATGTGTTCCCGCCCTGGCCCATGTTGGGCAGGGTGCTAGACCGGGTGGCAAAGCATCCCGGCAGGGTAATCCTGGTGGGTCCGGATTGGCCCAGACGTCCCTGGTATGCGGACTTGATCAGGCTCTCAGTCGACGATCCTCTGCGGCTGTCAGTGGAGCAGGGCCTGTTACATCAGGGTCCCGTGGTGATGGAGGATCCCTCTCCCTTTGGTCTTACGGCCTGGCTATTGAGCGGCAGCGTCTGAGGAAGAAGGGCTTCTCAGACAAGGTCATCGCCACTATGCTGAGAGCGAGGAAGCGCTCTACTTCTACTGCTTACGCCAGGGTTTGGCGTATCTTTGCAGCATGGTGTGAAGCAGGCTCACTTTCTCCCTTCACTGCTCCAATTTCTTCAGTGTTGGCGTTCCTGCAAGAAGGTCTGGAGAAAGGCCTGTCGCTCAGTTCCCTTAAAGTCCAGGTAGCGGCTCTGGCTTGCTTCAGGGGCCGCCTGAAGGGTGCTTCCCTGGCTTCGCAGCCAGATGTGGTGCGCTTTCTCAAGGGAGTTAATCACCTGCGCCCTCCTCTGCACTCAGTGGTGCCTGCGTGGAATCTCAGAAGCCGCCTTTTGAACCCTTGTCGAGGGCATCTCTGAAAGACCTGACGTTGAAAGCAGTCTTTTTGGTGGCTATCACTTCAGCCAGAAGAGTTTCCGAGCTCCAGGCGCTCTCATGTCGAGAGCCTTTTCTGCAGTTCACTGAGGCAGGAGTGACTATTCGCACAGTGCCTTCCTTCCTGCCCAAGATTGTTTCTCGCTTCCATGTGAATCAGCAGCTCTGTCTCCCTTCCTTTCGTAGGGAGGACTACCCAGAGGAGTACTCTGCTCTTAAATATCTGGATGTGAGACGAGTCATCTTCAGATACTTGGAAGTGACCAATGATTTCCGGAAATCGGATCATCTGTTTGTCCTGTTTGCAGGTCCTCGTAAGGGTCTGCAGGCTGCTAAGCCTACAGTGGCAAGATGGGTCAAGGAAGCCATTGCAGCGGCTTATGTGGCCGCGGGGAAGGTGCCGCCTATCCAGCTGAAGGCTCACTCCACGAGAGCTCAGGCGGCCTCGATGGCAGAGGCCGGATCCGTCTCCTTGGAAGAGATATGCAAGGCGGCAACTTGGGCTTCGGCTCATACATTCTCCAAGCATTACCGGTTGACTGTGGCTGCACGGGCGGAGGCCCGGTTTGGAGCTTCAGTGTTGAGGTCAGGGATTTCAATGTCCCGCCCTGGGTGAGTACTGCTTCGGTACATCCCACCAGTCTATGGATTGATCAGCTTGATGATATGGAAGGTAAAATTATGTATAATCATACCTGATAATTTTCTTTCCATTAATCATAGCTGATCAATCCATAGCCCCTCCCAGATATCTGTTCTGTTTTTATTCTGGTTGCATTTCAGGTTCAAGTTTAGTCTTCAGTTATTTCAGAAAGACTTCGTGTTCAAGTTCTTTCACTTGGATTCTTCAAGAGTTGAGACGAGTTTGTGTTACAGTGAGCTGCTGCATTCCTCTCCCCTCCGTTTTACGGGGCTGGATTGAGACATAAATTCTGCCGGCACTCCCTCCCGCTTCGTGCGGCTGTAGGGCAGCTTTGTACCCCTCCCGCTTCGGCGGTGTTAGGGTCAGTCAGCTCCTCCCGCGGTTGCGGTTGCAGGATAAGCCAGATCCCCCCGCATCGGCGGGTGTGGTGTCCCTCCCCCGCTCCGCGGGGATGAGCTGGACGGATTCCCCTCCCCCACTTGTGTGGGGATGAGCTGGGTTAATTCCCCTCCCCCGTTTCGGCGGTGGTGAGCTGGGCAGAGTGTCCCTTCGTGGGTGTAATTCTCTAAGTGCTGAGTCCTGCGGATGGAGCTTTGATATCGACATACTGAGGAGTTTCCGGCAGCACATGACCACATATAGGGAGGCAAAAGTTTGCTCTCTATCTCCACCTGCTGGTAGATGGACACAACCAGTCTATGGATTGATCAGCTATGATTAATGGAAAGAAAATTATCAGGTATGATTATACATAATTTTACCTTTTTTCATTTGGCTTTTGGTATTATGATTTATGATGATTCCTGATTCTGTTGTTCTCTATGTGGATTCCAGCAAGCAGTCCTCAGGTTACCCCCTCTTTCCCGGTATGACTGTGTGCTTTCCTGTATTTTAAATGGTGTTCTTTTACAATTTTAATTGATTGTAAACCGCTGTGACCAACGGTTTTTGTAATAGCAGCATATCAAATACCAAATACACTATGGGCGAATCGAGGGGTTAGTGATGACACAGATGGAGCATGGATAAATCCTTATCTGTTCCCTTCTCCACTACTGCCAACTCCAGACTTCGCGCCTTCTGTCTCGCTGCACCCTACGCCTGGAATAAACTTCCTGAGCCCCTACGTCTTGCCCCATCCTTGGCCACCTTTAAATCTAGACTGAAAGCCCACCTCTTTAACATTGCTTTTGACTCGTAACCACTCGCCTCCACCTACCCTCCTCTCTTCCTTCCCGTTCACATTAATTGATTTGATTTGCTTACTTTATTTCTTGTCTATTAGATTGTAAGCTCTTTGAGCAGGGACTGTCTTTCTTCTATGTTTGTGCAGCGCTGCGTACGCCTTGTAGCGCTATAGAAATGCTAAATAGTAGTAGTAATGGAGCAGCGATTAAGCACTTAAGAAAGAAGGCACGAAGAACGTGTGTAAATATCCAGACTGGACGAAGAAAAAGCACAAGGAGCCTTCAAAAACGGGGGCACCTCAGTTTTACTTTGCTCAACAGAGCTGGCACGGTCCATGTTTCGGCAACTATGGCCTCCACCAGCGGTCTAATGATGGTGTCTAGTTCCAAAATGACAGGTACAAAGTGTCAAAATCCGCTGAAAACTGGATGGAAAATTGCCAACCTAAAAAGCCTGTTGACAAAACTGACCTTGAAGAATGCTGCCCGCACTTAAACACTTGAGTGTGCCACCAGAAGGGTTTGTTAAGATGCTCACTGTTGGCTTCTGATATGACAAGTTTAGCGCCACTTGCCGTAAGGTGGCTGAATTCTAAGCTCGGTGAGAGAGAGTAGCTAGGGATGCCTGTACTGTGTCCCTCACTCCCTCACAAGTTTGGATTAGGAAATGTAATTACATCTAAATCCTAATCTAGCTTCCTATAATAAGCAGCTACATTCTAGTTGATGGGGGCTAGGGGTTGAACATTAGGTGACTAGTACTGATTCTCAATACGAACTTGACAAGCCAAGTCAAGGCCACTAGCAGTCTTACATAAGTATTGCCATACTGGGAAAGACCAAAGGTCCGTCAAGCCCAGCATCCTGTTTCCAACAGTGGCCAATCCAGGTCACAAATACCTGGCAAGATCCCCAAAAAGTAGAAAACATTTTATGCTTCTTATCCCAGAAATAAGCAGTTTTCCCCGAGTCCATTTTATACTTCTGTTTTTATTAATTTTTTTCATTTACTTGGATCCAGATACTAGGCAAAAGAGAAAAAAGAACAAAAACATTTGGAAGCAAGACAATTCTCGCAGCCGATAAAACAGCATTTTAACTAATGGGTGTATCCAAGGGAACCCTAATACTTTCTTTAGAATGAATACATTCTAGCAGTTTCTCTGGGTTAAAGAAAACATAATTCATGGAGTCAAGAGACACAAGACATGTACAAGGAAATGTTAATGCAAACAATGCACCTAAGTTGAGAACTCTTGGTTTATAAGCCAGGAATTCTCGCCTTCTTTTTTGCGTGTCCCTGGCCAAATCAGGAAAAACCTGGATTTATATGACGGAAGTAGGAGCGGGAAATGTTGTTTCTGTCCGGTTCTAAGGCAAAGGTCACCAAGAGAGTAGTTCATTCTGTCACAACTTCTAAAGAACTTTCCAGGACTTCAGTCAGGTTTAAATCAGAAACAGGCTGAGGTTGTTCGTTAGAAGATCTTGAAGTCATCGTTATATATTGGGCTCTAACTATTGTTATTATATATTACTAGTCTTTTTACCATCTCCCCAAATTAGTACTCACCAACCACCCGCAATTTAGAGAGATAAAAGACTAGGAAGGCCACGTTTTATGAGAAAACCAATTCTTTAATTTCTTACGAAGAGAAAGTTACAATTACAAATTCTCATGTGGAGAGGAGGGGACACAAACATGTGGTCTGCCTCTACCTCTCCAAGTAATGCTCTGATTCAACTGTTTATATACCTTTTCTGTTAAGCAGGGCTTCACATACTCCAGCACTTATCTTCCTGAGAGATCATTCTGTTCTCTGTTCTCACAATATATTTTCCCTTGTTGCTAAATCACATTCTTCTGTCCCTCCATAATTGCACCTTTCCCACGCCAGCTAGCTTGCCTGTAAGGGTATCATAATAGATCATAAATTCCTGAGTTTACACAGGCTCATGTTCTGGCCTAGTGGTTGGGGTGGTGGACTTTGGTCCTGGGAAACTGAGTTCAATTCCCACTTCAGGCACAGGCAGCTCCTTGTGACTCTGGGCAAGTCACTTAACCCTCCATTGCCCCATGTAAGCCGCATTGAGCCTGCCATGAGTGGGAAAGCGCAGGGTACAAATGTAACAAAAATAAAATAGATACTATTGGAGATTCTACATGGAATGTTGTTACTATTGGAGATTCTACATGGAATGTTGCTATTCCACTAGCAACATTCCATGTAGAAGGCTGCGCAGGCTTCTGTTTCTGTGAGTCTGATGTCCTGCACGTATGTGCAGGACGTCAGACTCACAGAAGCAGAAGCCTGCGCGGCCACATTGGTGATCTGCAAGGGCCGACTTCTACATGGAATGTTGCTACTATTGGAGATTCTACATGGAATGTTGCTACTATTGGAGATTCTACATGGAATGTTGCTATTCCACTAGCAACATTCCATGTAGAAGGCTGCGCAGGCTTCTGTTTCTGTGAGTCTGACGTCCTGCACAGACTCACAGAAGCAGAAGCCTGCCCGGCCACATTGGTGATCTGCAAGGGCCGACTTCTAGTGGAATAGCAACGTTCCATGTAGAATCTCAAATAGTAGCAACAGTGGAGGAGTGGCCTAGTGGTTAGGGTGGTGGACTTTGGTCCTGGGGAACTGAGTTTGATTCCCACTTCAGGCACAGGCAGCTCCTTGCGACTCTGGGCAAGTCACTTAACCCTCCATTGCCCCATGTAAGCCGCATTGAGCCTGCCATGAGTGGGAAAGCGCGGGGTACAAATGTAAAAAAAAAAAAAAATTACAGGCTTCTCAATCTCTGATAGATTCCAGAGTCGCACCGGCTTGTCAGCTCTGCCCTTTTTGACCTGTGCTCATGTTTCTACACTATGGGCGGAAAACCCTTCGCCGATATTCCCAGTATTTCTCCAAAGTATTTTTTAAGCATTTCCAAAGCAGGTATTAAAGGTGATAAAAGTTTAAAAACCTCAAATTATTTCTTCGTTCTTGATTTTCTAGGTATTCAAGCTTCCGAGCTTGAATCTCTCTCTCTTTGATAAGCATTGAAGTAACAGTTTGCAACTGAGTAATTTCCCCTTCTAATGCAATGGTTTTATTAGACTGATCTTGAATATTGTCAGACAGACTTTGATAAGATTGTTTGAGTTCCAGAATCTCTCCCTTAAAGGAACTAGATATGGATAGCAAAGTAGAATTCAAACCTTGGATAGCATCCCATAGCGACTCCATTGTCACCACAGCCGGTCTTATCAATCCTCCATTTCCCCTGGAAGTTAAACCCTGGGTAGAAGATGAGGAGAGCTGAGTTGCCTACATCCCCTCCGTTGTTAATCTGCCTGGGGTTGAAGTGCTGACAGGTCCTTCTCTCTTAGCAAGGGAAAGCTGTGCCTCACCAGGCGCCTTCGTTTGCAGTGACCCTGCTGACACAGAATTGCTTCCAGGTCACGGGGGGGGGGGGGGGGGGAGGATTGAACGACACTCCCTCTATGCTGTGGACGCGGAGCCCATCGAAGCGGGTGTCTGCTCCCCGAGCGTTCTCACCCCGAAGTTCTCCAAAGTAGTTTGGCGTAAAGAAGGGGTTGTTGCCAGGCTCGAGGAGGTAAGAGCCTTAGCTTTCCCCCGTCTATTTTAGGGACTTTGCCAGCGACCTGTTACTTTGGGGTGGCAGGTACATAGGCTGTCTGCATCCTCCGTCCAACCTTTCACTTCAGGTGATAGAGAGAGAGAGAAAGGCAGATCTAAGGGAGAGGTGATTTAATTGGAGTGGGCGAGAGAGGTCTCAGCCAGTTATCACTGATTTTAGTGCTGTCCGGCTAGGTTAAAGTGGGCAGCCTTGAGCATCTTAAATCCAGCCGATTAATGAGCTCTCGCCAATAATTTGTAGACAGATATCATCTCATTCTTTCTGCTGGTTGTCCATCTGTTTGGATTTTTTCTGATTTCCCCCTAATGCTTTCTTATAAGGTTATTTGGCATTATAGCCCCAGACCCTCCTGCATTATTGGTGGGTGATTGTTGTAAATTCTCACCCTCCCCATCATTTATATATTTATTTTTTACTCACTTATAGCCCTCCTATAACCTAGTGCTGCGTCTCTGAGAACTGCTCGTGTGTATTTTGATTCTTTCCAATCCAGCGGATTTTTGGAAAGAATTATACATCAGGGCTCGAGAATGTCCGTCTGAGGGAAGTGGACCAGTAACTCCAGGAAGCCGATGCAATGATGGTATAAGATGAATACATTTTATTGTAGACTCAACACAGTACTGCCTCAGGAGTCTAAAAAAAGTCATATTAGATGAATATTTAGTAATAAGAACAAAAAATATATAATAAACATAACTTACATTGATTACGTAATTAAAATCAAGTATTCAAATATAATATAAAATAATACAAATACATATAAACGTATACATAAACCAAACTATAAAAAACAATTTTTTTGCGTCTGAGGGAAACATAATTCAGAAAATTCAGTGGAACGGGATCAAAACTGGTGAAAGATGCATCAAGGTTAAAAGCAGGGCAGACTGGACTTAGAGGTTCCATAGATATAAGCCCCCCCCCCCCCCACCCCCCCAACAAAAAGGGCCAAATGCATTTCTATGGGGAAAGCAGTTCCAGCTTCTGTAACAAGAAATTTAAATACAGTGAAACATTCTCCACCTTACAAAACTAACCTCTCCCATCTCCCTCAACCCCCACCAAAGCCACCCCACCCCTCTCCTCTTAAGAGTGGCTGGAAAGAATTCCATGATACAAGCTCTGTTTGCTTTCCCCACTTGTTCTGTGAACAGAAAAGATGAATCACTGAATTTATCTTTTTAATCCCTAGAGTCAGGCCTTCAAAGAATCGAAGAGCCATATGTCCAGGATCCCCAGGAGGCAGATGGGAGGGAATTTGTACAGTCATACTCAGGTAAGTAATAATGCAAAGTTGCTACCTACTATTTATTTATAGAAGTTTATACCACCCTTGTGAGTAATACTATTCAGGATTCTTCAAGTAAAACAATAAAGATAAGAATTAAGAGCAAAGAATAAGATAAAAGAAATAACAATAATATCTAAACCATGGTTGTTGAAGCTTTTTGTTTGTTTGTTTTTTAAGTCGGGTGGGGGGGGGGGGACACTCACTCTTGGTCTCTCATGTGCTTCCCCAGCCTCCCTTCACTCAGTCTCTTTCTTCTCACCTGATTCAGCTGCAAATTCTTACCTTGGGATCCCTGCTTCTCCACTGCAACTGGTATATTCACAAGCTTAAGCCATGCATCACCAAAAGTTTGGGTTGAGTTTTATTGTCAATTCTAGATTGAATCAACAATGAAAGACTTTGCCCTGAAAGCTCCGCTCCGCCTCGGCTCCGCCTCATTCAACAGTGGATGGGCTGTTCAACTTCATCTCTTTCCAACAGAAGGTGCTAGGGAGTTAGAACTTCTTTCCACAAAAAGGAGTCTATAGGGAACTTGTCTCCCAGTGAAAGCCTTTTTCTTTGTTCACACAGTCTAGCTTAGCAGTCCCCTTTTCCGTTAGGGTGAGCAGATCTCAGTCAATCCTTTGAACTCCTTTTCTCAACAGGAATAAAAGGACATTTACCTTGTTAATTGTTTCTTTCCTTTTTATTCTTGGAAAAGGAAGAACAACAGTCTCAACGTTCATGAAAGAAGAAAGTTACTGTATGCAAATTAGTTCCAAATGAATCAATGACTTCTAACCCTTCCTCGTCCCTCCCCACCCGGCTCGGTCCCAATTTGTGACAGCTGGTTCCAAGCAGTATTAGCAAAGTCCTTCAGTAGTTCATCAAAGAAAACTGTTCTTATGATTTTAACTTTTTCTTCGATATAACAAAAGAGAGGGAACGAAGTACAAACTAAAGTCCAAACAAAAAAAAAAACAGCACCACGGGCCTTTAAAAATGGAACACAGTTCTTTAATGAATGATCCTTGACAAAAAGACCCGACACGGGCCGTGTTTCGGTGACTAGCACCTGCGTCAGGGGTCACAGTGATGACGTGGAAAACTTGGGGAATAACTCGAATATATTCCTCTACAAATGGATACAGAAAGTGAAAGTGCCTTGGTGCTTTGTAGCTTTTACTATATGAGACGTGGGGTAAGGAATAATATATTGTAGAGGAATATATTCGAGTTATTCCCCAAGTTTTCCACGTCATCACTGTGACCCCTGACGCAGGTGCTAGTCACCGAAACACGGCCCGTATCGGGTCTTTTTGTCAAGGCTCATTCATTAAAGAACTGTGTTCCATTTTTAAAGGCCCGTGGTGCTGTTTTAACTTTTTCTTCAACACAGTCACGCATTTCAGGGAACCAAAACAAAACACTTTAACAAAATGCCTTCCCTCCCTCTTTTAGAGTACAGCCCTCTTTCTCAGCAAGCCTAGAGCTCCAGGACTGGCAGACCAAACCCTTTTCCCACACTTCAGAAGGCTTAGACTACAATGTGACTCACCCCACCAGTAACATAGATTCCATATCATCAAGCTGATCAATCCATAGACTGGTGGGTTGTGTCCATCTACCAGCAGGTGGAGATAGAGAGCAAACTTTTGCCTCCCTATATGTGGTCATGTGCTGCCGGAAACTCCTCCAGTATGTTCTCTATCTCAGCAGGTGGTGGTCACACACAGTAGCAGCTCTGGCTAGGCCTCCAAGCCTAATTTTTAGGTTTTGTTGAGTGCCTGGGGTTGAGGGCTCTTTTGAGCAAGTGCAAACCTGGTGGTGCCAGGTCCCTCCTTTTCTCCCCCCTCCCGCTGGCTCCGTTAAAAAAAAAAATTTTGAACGGCCTTAAAGGCGTTTATTTCGACGTTTATTTAAGCGTCTATTGCAGCTACTCACTGAGACACCAGGTCGTTACAACTCGGAGCGGACAGCAGGTAATTTTACCTTTTTATAGCGGGCGGGGGTTCCCCGATTCTTCTCCTCGTGGCTCATGGCGTCGGAGGGCGAGGGCGCAAAGGGTCGCTCCCCGGGTCGCTCGAGCGCTTCTAGAGGGGATGCGGGGGTCTTCAAGCCGGATTCGCCCTTGGTGGGTGACAGTTTCGCGACCGATGCATGTCCCGGTCCTTCCTCCGGCGTGGCGGTTTTTCCCGCCATAAACGCCCATCCCCCGCTCCTCGCCTCCGCCATCTTGGCCGGCCACGCGGCTCGGACGGCTTCTTCTTGGGCCGCCCTTGAGGTTGGAGACATTAATGCCATGAACGCCCTTAATTTGGGCGACGGCACAGAAGCGGCTAAAGTTAAGAGCCGTTCTTCCCGCGCGGCTCCTTCGCGGAGTTTCGCGCCGGACGCCATTTTGGATGCGCAGCATGTCTCTCCCCCGCTATTGCGAGCGCCGGTTGAGAGCGCGCCTAGGGCTGTTGCCCAGGCTGCGGAGGTGCACAGTCTGGGGGGTTTCTCCCCCGAGTTTGTTTTGCTGCTGCATCGGGCCTTCCTCATGCACAACGCTGCCCCCGCTCCCTCCTCTGGTAAAGAGGTTGAGGTTCCCAGAGGTAAACGCCCTCGGGTTGATTCCCAGGCCTTGGAGGAATTTGTCTCCTCCGATGTAGATGAGGGCAGCGTGTCTGAGGTCTCCCAACGGTCCTTTGCGGATTCCTTGGAGGAGACGGATCCCCGCTCGGATGGAGCGGATGACCCCTCTGCAGCGCGGCTTTTTCGCCCGGAGGATTTGCCCAACCTGTTGTTACAGGCCATGGACACTTTGAAGATATCCTCTCCGGAGGACGTCTCTCCCTCAGCCCCTGTTGGCTCTGCCATTATGCTGGGGACTAAGCGCCCGCCTAGAACCTTCCACGTGCATGATGCCATGCACACCTTAATTTCGGCTCAATGGGATGTCCCAGAAGCGAGCCTTAAAGTGGCTAGGGCTATGTCCCGCCTCTATCCTTTGGCTGTGAGTGAACGTGAGGCCTATCTGTGGCCTACCGTGGATTCTTTAATCACTGCGGTGACTAAGAAAACGGCATTGCCGGTGGAAGGTGGCACGGCCCTAAAGGACGCCCAAGACAGGAGATTGGAGGCGGCCTTAAGGTCGTCCTTTGAGGCGGCTGCTTTAAGTTTGCAGGCCTCAGTTTGCGGCTCCTATGTGGCCAGGGCGTGCCTGACTATGGTGCAGCGGGCTTCCCCCTCGGATCATTTCTTGAGGAATGATTGGCCAGCCCTGGAATCGGGCTTAGCCTATTTGGCAGACTTGCTGTATGATGTCTTGAGAGCCTCAGCTAAAGGCATGGCTCAGACTGTCTCTGCGCGGCAGTGGCTTTGGCTGAAACATTGGTCTGCTGACCACGCCTCAAAATCCCGCCTGGCTAGATTGCCTTTTAAAGGCAAGCTGCTCTTTGGGGTCGAGCTGGACAAAATCGTGACTGATCTCGGCACGTCTAAGGGCAAGAAGTTACCGGAGGTCAGGGCTCGGGCTAGTGCTCGTCCCGGTACCTCCAGAGGACGGTTTCAGGAAGCCCGTCGGTACCGCCCGGGCAGGTCGGGTGCTTCTGCCCCCTCTTCCTTTAAGAGGAATTTCTCCCCCAAGCAGCATTCCTTTCGCAGAGACCGCCGTCCCGGAGGTGCTCCCTCCGGTCCTCCCCCAGGGTCTCGTACCCAATGACGGGGTATTGGTCCACGCCCCAGTGCAGATTGGAGGACGGCTGTCCTCGTTTCTGGGCGAGTGGACCACAATAACTTCAGACGCTTGGGTGCTGGAAGTCATCAGAGACGGCTACAAGCTAGAGTTCTGCCGACCCTTAAGAGACGGGTTTGTACTCTCTCCCTGCAAGTCTCCGGTCAAAGCTGTGGCAGTGCAGCAGACTTTGGACAATCTGATCCGCCTGGGTGCGGTCGTTCCGGTGCCAGAAAGTCAGCTTGGCAAGGGGCGTTACTCCATTTACTTTGTGGTACCAAAGAAAGGAGGTTCTGTCCGGCCTATCCTCGACCTCAAAGGGGTCAATCGGGCCTTGAAAGTGCGGCACTTTCGCATGGAGACTCTCCGCTCTGTTATAGCGGCAGTGAAGGCAGGGGAGTACCTGGCATCCTTGGACATCAAGGAAGCGTACCTGCATATTCCCATCTGGCCTCCTCATCAACGCTTTCTGCGTTTTGCAGTCCTGGGCCGACACTTCCAGTTCAGAGCCCTCCCGTTCGGGTTGGCTACTGCTCTGCGGACCTTTTCCAAGGTAATGGTGGTCATAGCGGCCTTCCTGCGAAAGGAAGGAGTACAAGTCCATCCTTATCTGGACGACTGGTTGATCCGAGCCCCCTCTTATGCAGAGTGCGGCAAAGCTGTGGACCGGGTAGTTGCTCTTTTGAGCTCCCTGGGATGGATCATCAACTGGGAGAAGAGCCAGCTGCGCCCGACTCAGTCCCTGGAGTATCTGGGAGTTCGATTCGACACCCAAGTGGGCAGAGTGTTCCTGCCAGACAATCGGATTGTCAAGCTTCAGGCTCAGGTGGACCAGTTCCTAGTAGCCTCTCCTCTTCGGGCTTGGGACTATGTGCAGCTGTTGGGCTCTATGACGGCCACGATGGAAGTAGTGCCCTGGGCCAGGGCTCATATGAGACCACTACAACACTCTCTGCTGCAGCGCTGGACTCCGATGTCGGAGGATTATGCGGTGCGTCTTCCCTTGGATCCAGCAGTGCGCAAGGCGCTGAGCTGGTGGATGCAGACAGACAAGTTGTCTGCGGGAATGCCTCTGGTGTCCCCAGAGTGGATTGTCGTCACGACGGACGCCTCGTTATCGGGCTGGGGAGCCCACTGCTTGGGAAGGACAGCGCAGGGGCTCTGGTCTCCTGCAGAGGCAAAGTGGTCTATCAACCTCCTGGAACTCAGAGCCATTCGGTTGGCGCTTTTGGAGTTCATCCCGGTACTGGTGTTCAAGCCTGTACGGGTCCTGTCGGACAATGCCACGGCTGTGGCCTATGTCAACCGCCAGGGAGGTACCAAGAGCGCCCCTCTAGCCAAGGAAGCTATGAGTCTATGCCAGTGGGCGGAAGCGAACCTGGAACAGCTGTCAGCGGCCCACGTTGCCGGAGTCATGAATGTCAAGGCGGACTTTCTCAGTCGCCATACCTTGGAGCCCGGAGAGTGGCAGCTATCTGCTCAGGCGTTCTTGGACATCACGAAGCGCTGGGGCCAGCCGAGCCTAGATCTGATGGCGTCATCGGCCAATTGCCAAGTGCCGCGCTTCTTCAGCAGAGGACGGGACCCTCGATCCCTGGGAGTAGATGCTCTTCTCCAACAATGGCCGACACAAGAGCTTCTCTATGTGTTCCCGCCCTGGCCCATGTTGGGCAGGGTACTAGACCGGGTGGCAAAGCATCCCGGCAGGATAATCCTGGTGGGTCCGGATTGGCCCAGGCGTCCCTGGTATGCGGACTTGATCAGGCTCTCAGTCGACGATCCTCTGCGGTTGCCAGTGGAGCAGGGCCTGTTACATCAGGGTCCCGTGGTGATGGAGGATCCCTCCCCCTTTGGTCTTACGGCCTGGCTATTGAGCGGCAGCGTCTGAGGAAGAAGGGCTTCTCAGACAAGGTCATCGCCACTATGCTGAGAGCGAGGAAACGCTCTACTTCTACTGCTTACGCCAGGGTTTGGCGTATCTTTGCAGCGTGGTGTGAAGCAGGCTCTCTTTCTCCTTTCACTGCTCCAATTTCTTCAGTGTTGACGTTCCTGCAAGAAGGTCTGGACAAAGGCCTGTCGCTCAGTTCCCTTAAGGTCCAGGTAGCGGCTCTGGCTTGCTTCAGGGGCCGCCTGAAGGGTGCTTCCCTGGCTTCGCAGCCAGATGTGGTGCGCTTTCTCAAGGGGGTTAATCACCTGCGCCCTCCTCTGCACTCAGTGGTGCCTGCGTGGAATCTCAACCTGGTGCTAAGAGCATTGCAGAAGCCGCCGTTTGAACCCTTGTCAAGGGCATCTCTGAAAGACCTGACGTTGAAAGCAGTCTTTTTGGTGGCTATCACTTCAGCCAGAAGAGTTTCCGAGCTCCAGGCGCTCTCATGTCGAGAGCCTTTTCTACAGTTCACTGAGGCAGGAGTGACTATTCGCACAGTGCCTTCCTTCCTGCCCAAGATTGTTTCTCGCTTCCATGTGAATCAGCAGCTATGTCTCCCTTCCTTTCATAGGGAGGACTACCCAGAGGAGTACTCGGCTCTTAAATATCTGGATGTGAGATGAGTCATCATCAGATACTTGGAAGTGACCAATGATTTCCGGAAATCGGATCATCTGTTTGTCCTGTTTGCAGGTCCTCGTAAGGGTCTGCAGGCTGCTAAGCCTACAGTGGCAAGATGGGTCAAGGAAGCCATTGCAGCGGCTTATGTGGCCGCAGGGAAGGTGCCGCCTATCCAGCTGAAGGCTCACTCCACGAGAGCTCAGGCGACCTCGATGGCAGAGGCCGGATCCGTCTCCTTGGAAGAGATATGCAAGGCGGCAACTTGGGCTTCGGCTCATACATTCTCCAAGCATTACCGTTTGACTGTGGCTGCACGGGCGGAGGCCCGGTTTGGAGCTTCAGTGTTGAGGTCAGGGATTTCTATGTCCCGCCCTGGGTGAGTACTGCTTCGGTACATCCCACCAGTCTATGGATTGATCAGCTTGATGATATGGAAGGTAAAATTATGTATAATCATACCTGATAATTTTCTTTCCATTAATCATAGCTGATCAATCCATAGCCCCTCCCAGATATCTGTACTGTTTTTATTCTGGTTGCATTTCAGGTTCAAGTTTAGTCTTCAGTTACTTCAGAAAGACTTCGTGTTCAAGTTTTTTCACTTGGATTCTTCAAGAGTTAAGACGAGTTTGTGTTACAGTGAGCTGCTGCATTCCTCTCCCCTCCGTTTTACGGGGCTGGATTGAGACTTAAAATTCTGCCGGCACTCCCTCCCGCTTCGTGCGGCTGTAGGGCAGCTTTGTACCCCTCCCGCTTCGGCGGTGTTAGGGTCAGTCAGCTCCTCCCGCGGTTGCGGTTGCAGGATAAGCCAGATCCCCCCGCATCGGCGGGTGTGGTGTCCCTCCCCCGCTCCGCGGGGATGAGCTGGACGGATTCCCCTCCCCCACTTGTGTGGGGATGAGCTGGGTTAATTCCCCTCCCCCGTTTCGGCGGTGGTGAGCTGGGCAGAGTGTCCCTTCGTGGGTGTAATTCTCTAAGTGCTGAGTCCTGCGGATGGAGCTTTGATATCGACATACTGAGGAGTTTCCGGCAGCACATGACCACATATAGGGAGGCAAAAGTTTGCTCTCTATCTCCACCTGCTGGTAGATGGACACAACCCACCAGTCTATGGATTGATCAGCTATGATTAATGGAAAGAAAATTATCAGGTATGATTATACATAATTTTACCTTAACTATTTGCTTCCTGTTTAGAGATGCTGCTGACTGCTACCTTTCACCAGTTGTTAAACTATAACTATCAACTATAAATCACTTATATAGCGCTACCAGTCGTACGCAGCGCTTTACAATTGAACATGTTAAAGATACTGAGCATCTCTTCCCCTGGATCTCTAGGGATGGATACCTCTTCATTATAAGTTCTGGTCTCCTCGGTTTGGGGATACTCCTCCACCTCCATGGGGTACTCTGTCTAACTCCCTGGGATATTTTACACCATCTAGCTCCTCCCTTGGGAACCTCTCCCCTTTGAACCAGCCCCAGCCGGTCCTCGCTATATCTCCCCTCGGTGGTGTGCTGGTAAATTTTTAACAGGCTCTCTCCCCGCCCTGCAGTTGGGGGGGGGGGGCAATGCATTACTCTCTCTCTCCTTTCCCCCCCTCATGTCAGAACTCCCATTAAACCATAAGACCCCCCCATTAAATAACAAATCTTTATAGCCCAAATCGAATACCATGTTCATAGCCTTATATATGTCATGGTGCATGATAAAAGCTTTTACAGACTATTGTTCAGCTTGCACTTTGGAATGTCTCCCCTGAGGCTTCTCATCCTGAGACCCATCCAAAAAATCTTTAGGGTCCAGACCTTCAGTTTGAGAACTCATTCCTGCCTGAGTAAACAGCTTGGATCAAAGAAACTAAAGGAGAAGGTTGTCAAACTGAAGTACAGATTTTTATAATGAAACAGTGATTGAATACTCCCATAGCAAACACCCTGAGCCAACAAATGTATTTTCCACTGAACATAATTAACTTTGCATGAACTTGCCTGCTAATAGGGTGTTGAACTGGATAATGTTGGCACATTTAGACTGACTCTGGTCTGTTCTGCTTGAAGGAAACCTTTCCCTCATTAATCAGTACCTTCTCTGTGAAATAATAATAAAAAAAGGCAATTGCATTTTTATAATATACCACTGCATTCCACAAAGCAAAAGCAGCAAGTTCCCACATGCCATCTTTTTTTCTTTTTGTGGGCACAGGAAAATAAAAAAAAGATTTTAAATGCTCCTAGGTTCCAATCTAATGCATGTTTAATGTGGGATAAATTGCCATAAATAAGTAAATAAATAGATAGATAGAATCTCTGAATGTTGAGCACCTATTTCTCATAACATAGTGGCCCTTTACCGTATAAGTCTGCCCAGCACTATCCCCACCTCCCAACCACCAGCCCTGCCTCCCACCACCGGCTAAGCTTCTGGGGATCCCTTCCTTCTGAGCAGGATTCCTTTATGTTTATCCCACGCATGTTTGAATTCCGTTACCGTTTTCCTCTCCACCACCTCCCACGGGAGGGCATTCCAAGCATCCACCAACGACTTGTAGAGGGGCATCAATGCCTCCTTTCTTCTGCTGGTTACACCTCTCTCCATACAGCCTAGCATCCTTCTGATTACAGCCACCACCTTGCCACACTGATTTGTCACCTTCAGATCCTCAGATACTACCACTCCCTTTCCCTGTCTGTGCATATCAGCCTCTCACCACTTAACACGTACGTCTCCCTTGGATTTCTACTCCCTAAGTGCATCACTCTGCACTTCTTTGCATTGAATTTTAATTGCCAACATTTAGACCATTCTTCTAACTTTTGCAGATCCTTTTTCATGTTTCCCACTCCCTCCGGGGTGTCCACTCTGTTACAAATCTTGGTATCATCCGCAAAAAGGCAAACCTTACCTTCGAACCCTTTGGCAGTGTCGCCCACAAATGTATATATTGAACAGAACTGGCCCCAGCATCGATCCACTACTCACTTTTCCTTCCTCCCTCTGGTGCCTGTCTGTCAACCAGTTCCTAATTCAGCTCACCACTTTGGGTCCCAACTTCAGCCTGCCAAGTTAATTCAAGTGATTCTACATCCATCGTGACCAGAAGGGTGTTTGGTGGTAATTGCTTGATATTTTTCAATTTATTCAGAAAATTTGTGGTGTCTTGTATGAAGCTGTTTGTTTTGTGCACGAGAAGTTTCAGAATTCCCTCTATGAGTCCATATATTTCCTCTGTGAGTGTGCCAGTACCTGATATGATTGGTCTGCCCGGGTTTCCAGGTTTGTGGATTTTGGGTAGCATGTAGAATGTGCCCACAAAAGGTTGGTTTGGTATGAGTTTCTTCAGATGTGGCTGTACTTGTTTAGGAAATGTTCTGATAAGGTCTTTTAGCTGCTTTGTATAATCCTGTGTGGGGTCCTCAGTTAGTTTCCTGTAGTATTTATTGTCTGAGAGCTGTCTGTGCCCCTCTTCAATGTATTTTTGTGTGTCCATAATTACCACTGCGCCGCCTTTGTCTGCGGGTTTGTTAGTTTGTAGAGTTCTTATGGCCGCTCTTTCTGGTGGGGTAAGATTGCACAGAATTCTGTTTTGTTTGTTGGAAAGTTGTGATTTTACCCTATGTCTGAAACTTTCTGTGTAATTGGGCGGAGGAGAAACAAAACAGGTTTTAGTTGCCAGCTCCTAAGGTTTGAGGCTGGTTCATAGATCCAGTGAAAATTTGTTACGGCCTGCTCTAAGTAACTGACAAAATTCTGACACCTGGTCATTGATAGCCTTTCCTATGATTGATGCCTTCTTTTTATATCCAGCAGATCATGAGATCATGCAAAAAGAGGAAAGGGAACAGAATCAAGAATGCCCTGAGAGAGTGGGATTAATATCAAGGAAGTCTGGAAATGGCTGTAACATTATTTCCCGGTGGAGGAAAAGGGGAGAACGTTGCCGGAGTCAGCAAAAAGCAGAGAAGAAGCAGAGTGTCCGTGCAGAAAACTCACTGGAGAGAGCCATTTGCTGTGAGAAAACTACCAGAGAGCTCTCAAACCTCCCCGAGCATCAACCACAAGAAGGAAGACGCTTCCAAAATAGTTGCAGCGACCAAATAACTTTCAACCTCCACCAGAGAGAAGGGAAAGGGAAGAAATCCATTCTGTGCAAGACCTGTGGAAAAAGCTTCACTAGGAAATATCGTTTATTGCTGCACCAGAGGACCCACATGGGCCAAAGACCTTTCCCATGCTCTCAGTGTGGGAAATGTTTCAAACGGAAGCTAATCCTGAAAATACACCAGAGAATCCACACGCAAGGGGTAACTTTCAAATGCAGCGAATGTAAGAAAAGCTTTATCCGCAAGGAATCCTTAGTAATACACCGAAATTCACACACGAATAAAAGATCCTTTAATTGTCCTGAACACGGGGAATCGTACAGTTCTAAAGTTTCTTTGATAATGCACCAGAAGACGCAGGCCGAACAGAGCATACTTTCAAATTCTGAAAACAAGGAAATCATTCAAGAGAGAAACCAAAATAAACCAACAAAAGAGAATCTGTTTTCATGTGCTCTGTGTGACAAAAGCTTCATGTACCTATGGCATCTGAAACGGCACCAAAAGAGCCATATGGCGAAGAAACCATTTACATGTACTGAGTGTGGCAAAGGTTTCATTCATCTTTCAGAAATGAAAAGGCACCAAGTGACACACACAGGACTGAAACCATTTATGTGTCCTGAGTGTCATAAAACCTTCACAAGATTTTCATATTTAAAAACGCACCAAAACATTCACATAGGAGACAGACTGTTTTTGTGCTCCGAGTGTGACAAAAGCTTCACTTGCATTTCGTACCTGAAAATGCATCAAAAGATCCACCTGGGAGAAAAACCATATACTTGTACCGAATGTAATAAGAGCTTTTTTTGGTTTTCACGGCTGAAGTCGCATCAAGCAGTCCACACTGGGGAAAAACCATTTAAGTGTACTGAGTGTAGTAAAACCTTCAGCCAGAAATCGTATTTAACAAAACATTTAAAGATACACTTGGGTGAGAAGCCGTTCAGATGTACTGAATGTGATAAATGCTTTGCTAACATAACACAGCTAAGGATGCATTTAAGGATCCATATGGGAAAGAAACAGTTTACCTGTGGTGAATGTGATAAAAGCTTTGATAAAATATCAGCGTTTACACATCATTTGAAGATCCACAAAAGAAAGAAATAATGTATATGTCCCTGGATGTAGTATGAACTTGAGCCACAAATCACATAGCAAAATCCAGCAAAGGATATACAAGGGTGAGAAACCATTTATGTACCAAGCAAGGACATTTGAAAAGGCACCAAATTATCCACACAGCTCTGGAATAGACAGTTTCCAACCTTGTCTTACTGGTACCTTCACTTGATGTCATTCCTGTTTTCATGCACAGTTACCTTTTGCAAAAGACAGAGCGGGGTAGACTTCTACAGTCTATGTCCCAGAAACTCCAAAGAAAGACCATGATCAAATGTATAATATCACGTTCATTGTTGATTTAATCTTGAAGTGATAATGAAGTATGACTGTTGAGCAGACTGGATGGACCATTCAGTTCTTTATCTGCCGTCATTTACTATGTTACCAAGTATAGATAAAAAAAATGTAATGAATTGATAGTATCTGTTTGCATAGTTACAGTTTATGCAGATAATGGCATAATTTAGCTATTTCCCACAAAACATTAACTAACTCCTGCATAGGATCCATCTTTTCTATATGATTGTGCAGGTGGTGAGAAAGGATAGTGGTAAATGAAGCTCTTTCTGAAGGGGGGGGGGTGTTATGCAGGGATTGATCGCTGGTCTGGTTCTTTTCAACAATTTTCTAAGTGATATTTTAGAAGGGCTGTCAAGGTTTGCCTTTCTGCAGATGATATCAAAGTCCACAACAGGGAAGACACTCTGGAAGCTATAGAAAATATGAGGAAGGATTCAGCGAAGATCTGAGTGTAGCAGCTAAGATTTAGTGCTTCAAAAATCCAAGGAAGTGGTATTGTATAGGAGCTAAGTACTTCTGGGGGTGATCTTGAAACTTTACAGAGTTAGAAAATAATCCGTTTTAATAGTAATCCAGAAAACATTCTTTATTATAGAATACAAAAATATTAATAGTACACGTGGAGGGGCATAATCGAACGAAAACGTCTATCTCCATGGGCGTTTATCTCCGAGAACGGGTCCGTGAAGGGGTGGACTGAACCGTATTTTCGAAAAAAAATAGACGTCCATGTTTAATTCGACAATTTTTTTGTTTTTCAGCGATAATGGAAAATGAAAGCGCCCAGCTCAAAAACGAATAAATCCAAGGCATTTGTTCGTGGGAGGGGCCAGGATTCGTAGTGCACTGGTCCCCCTCACATGCCAGGACACCAACCGGGCACCCTAGGGGGCACGTTTACAAAAACAAAAAAAAAGGTAAAAGAGCTCCCAGGTGCATAGCACCCTTCCCTTCCCTAAGGGGTGAAGGGGGGCACCTACATGTGGGTACAGTGGGTTTGGGGGGGTTGGACGACTAAGCATTAAGCAGCACAATTGTAACAGGTAAGGGAGGATGGGCCTGGGTCCTCCTGCCTGAAGTCCACTGCACCCCTTAACAACTGCTCCAGGGACCTGCATACTGCTGCCAGGGAGGTGGGTATGACATTTGAGGGTGAAAATAAAAAGTTGTGAAACATCATTTTTTGTGGTGGGACGGGGTTAGTGACCACTGGAGTCAGGGGAGGTCATCCCCGATTCCCTCTGGGGGTAATCTGGTCATTTAGGGCACTTTTTGGGGCCTTATTCGTGAAAAAACAGGGTCCAGGAAAAGTGCCCTAAATTCTAGCTACAAACGCATACTTTTTTTCCATTATCGGCGAAAGGCGCCCATCTCTGTTCGGGTGATAACCATGCCCCAGTCCCGCCTTCACCACGCCTCCGACACGCTCCCGTCAACTTTGTACGCTTCCGCGATGGAGTGCAGTTGAAAACGTCCAAGTTCGGCTTTCGATTATACCGCGTTATTCGTTTTTGGGAGATAAACGTCCATCTCCCGATTTAGGTCGGAACTTGGGCGTTTTTCTCGTTCAATTATAAGCAGGATAGTCTGAACAGATAGATGCTTCCATTCTGATTGTGTGACGATTTATACATTTTCCCTGTGAGACCAGAGATGTTTTACTTTTTCTCTGGAATTTTAATTGTTGCAAAGCTAATGAACCAGGTTTGCAGGAAGCCTAAAAGATAAGACAGTATGGGCAGCTGAAAATCTAGCTTCTAAACAGATTTTTCAGCCGGACTGTTAATTTGTTAAATACTGACCAGATAAACAAAATTCTGTTCTTCCAGGTGTCCTATCAAAGGGTCCTGCAGAGCAATTTCCTACACTCTGCTTGTTAATACAGAGTAAAAAAAAAAAGAAAAAAAAGGGTAAACTGGAAAATCTGAAAAAGACTCGCGCAATCTCTCATAATCTTAAGGCAGCCAAACAGGTTGACAAGACAACAGCAAAGCTATGGTCCCGAACAACAGAAAGTGGCCAAAAAAGAGCAAATCAGAACAAGGTAAAGTTCCAACACCTGAAAGGTTCAAACAGATTCCCGACTTGGCCAAGTTTTGCCCCACCTAGGGCTGGCTTCAGGGGCAATAATACTGTTTTAACAAAAACAATATAAATAAAATTATCATTAGTAAAATCATATAGACATAAGTAAAACCGTGTAAACAAAAACAATATAAAATTATCATTAATAAAATCATAAAAGAAATAACATTTTAAATAAAATCAAGTGAACCTTATTTGTATTCAAAAGCCTCTACATGTATAAATTAAACAGATAAAAGCTTAAACATATATTGAAAATAATGAGTGTAACCTACAAGCACCAATTCGGTAATGACTATAAGAAGATGAATATCAGTAAAAAAATATATATAAATATCTCATTTTAAAGGTATAAAACAAAAGGAGTTGCAGGATCATTCACTTTACTCTCTCCCTCACCTTGTGTTGTAGTATCAACCAACCTTGATTTCATTAATATCCTTAAGTGGTGGTTGTTAGTCACATGACCCTTTAAAAGAATTTAGTAAAACGTTTTGTAAGCATAATCCCCAGATTCTATATAGCGCGACTTAAGTTGCATGTGCAGATTTAGTTGTATTCTGGATTTGTGCGCACAGCTTTATTTAGGAAGCCAATCAGCACCGATAATTGCCATCTAACAAGCAATTATTGGCATTAATTGGAATTTACGCACACAACTGCCTAAGCGTGTTCTATAACGTGATGTGTGTAAATTCTAAGTGCATAGTTGAAAAGGGGACATGGAATAGGCCGATTGTGGGCATTTGTAGAATCTATGTGCGTTGTTGTAGAATACACGTGGTCTGTGCCTAATTTAGGCGTCGGCATTCACACCAAGTTTTACTTGGCAGAACTACCCGTGACTAAACTTAGTCGTGCGGACGGGCACTCACCATATTCTATAAACCGTGCAGAAATTTAGGAATTATTCTATAAGGTACACCTAAAATCAGGTGTATTTTTTTTATTTCGGCACGGAGATTTTTTTTTTTTTAGGCGTGATATATAGAATCTAATCTAATACCTTTAAAAGTACATGGAGGCGTATTTTCAAAGCACTTAGACTTACAAAGTTGAATAGTAAACCAATGGAACTTTGTAAGTCTAAGTGCTTTGAAAATGCGCCTGGTGATCTCCCAAAGGTACTGTATTATTTTTATTAAGGAGCTATTTAAAACATAAAACTAATAATTTATACATCTCTCATAATAAAAATGTTTTAAAAAAAAAACCAAACAAACCAGGAGTCGCATTACTTGCTTTCAAATACATAGATTAGCTGAACCACATTGATTTTTTTCAGTTTTTTCTTGTTCCTAAAAACGATAATATTTCTGAAAAATGCTGTGCTTTTTCTATTGTGTGGTCCAATCCACGATCATGTGTTCCCATGATGTTTCAATAGAACCTATATATGCAAATTGGAACTTATATATGCAAATCAATCTCCTGCATATTCATTGTGGAAATCTTGAAAACCCGACTGGGTTGCGGCCCTCAAGGACTGTCGTTATCCACCCCTGATCTAGAGGGTAATGTAGACACTGGAGTAATAGTACAGAGATTTATTTATTGAGATTTATTAACTGCCTTTATAAAGAGATTCACCCAAGGCGGTGTGCAATAGGTACAGTTTTAACATCAAACTTACAATTTTGTTAACAGCATAACAATAGTAAAATGTACAAGTATAAACATAAATGCAGTGAAAGAGGAAAACTTGAAAACAGCAAATCGAAACCTAATAATAAGACTACCATGAAACAGGATCAAAATTTAATAGCACTGAAATTCAAATAACAGATACATAATACGATGTCAGCATAATAGTGATGGAATATCTAATAAGTACACAATTAGAACAGTCAAATAACATTGCTATGATACTAATGCTTTTCTACAATACAGCATACCATATAGCTGAGGGGCCAAGTACAGATATATAGATGAGGACAAGATGTGTGGTGTAGTCAGTTGGGATAAATAAATAGGTGGCTAAACTTAAAGGCAAGTTTTTTGTACAGTTAATCAAGGTATAAGGAACTGGTCTAAGTTACAGTGTGTATAGCAAACTAGTCCAGATGCAGAATGGGTGTACAGTCAGTCATCCTGCGTATTAAAGGCTTGGGGAAGAGCCAGGCTTTCACCTGCTTCCTGAAGTACAGGTAGTCTCGAGTTACATGTAGCCCCTATGGGAGTAAAATCCAGAGCGTGGGGGCTACTCCTGAGAAGGCTCGCTGGCGGGTATCACATTGTACAATTTCTTTTGACGAGAGGACATATAGTAATGATCCCTAAGAGGATCTTAGAGGTCTCAAAGGTGTGTAAAGGGTTAACTTATTCTTTAAGTGCTCTGACCCATTTTGTCTGAGGACCTTGAAAATCAAACATAGTTTTAAATTTAGCCCTGTAAGGTACCGGTAGCCAGTGTAGTTAAGGGTGAAGGACCGTCAGCAATTTAAAATTAATATCACAAAACAACACTACGATAAGTGGATTGAAGTACTTTATATCATCACTATATACAATCTGAATGTTTAGTTAATGAGGGCAGTCACAGTAATCATTTCAACATTCGGTTGTTGAGAATTGAAGATGGGACCGTCTGCAGGTTTAAAGCAAAGTTAATATCACTAAGCTCAGTGGATTGAAGTATTTTACATTATTATGTACGATCTGAATGTTTAGCTAATGAGGGCGGTCATAGTAACCATTTCAACATAGAAAATAGTTTTGATTGTATAGTTTAAACAAATGTATGTATGGTTTTATAATGTGTACAACTTTGATATGTGAATAAAGAAAAATTGAGTAAGTAAGAATGTAGTTACATTATAGCAGTATTAACATGGATGAAGACTAATTATAGAGTAGACAGCCCGTATTTGTAATTAATGAACATTCATTGTGGTTATCCTGAAAAAAACTGACTGGCTGGGGTGCCTCCAGAACTTATTTCTTACTACTACTACTTATCATTTCTGTTGCGCTACTAGACATATGCAGTACTGTACAGTTGAACATGAAGAGACAGTCTCTGCTCGAAAGAGCTTACAATCTAATTAGGCCAGACAAACAGGACAAATAAGAGAGAAGGGAATTACTAAGGTGGGAATGAAAAACATGGGTACTGAACAAGTGAGTAAGGGTTAGGAGTTAAAAGCAGCATCAAAAAGGTGGGCTTTTAGCCTAGATTTGAAGATGGCCAGAGAATGGAGCTTGACGTACTGGCTCAGGAGGTCTTTTCCAGGCATATGGTGCAGCAAGATAAAAGGAACAGAGTCTGGAGTTAGTGGTGCAGATAAGAAAGATTTATCCAGTGAACGGGATACCTAGCTATGGGATCCACCTTGAGCCATATAGGTAAAGTGGAGTATAAATACCCAAATTAGATTAGTTATTTTCTACTTCCTGTTTCACTTTTATTTTAGTTTTATGTTGCAAAAGCTTGAGCTGTGGGAGTTGGAGTTTCAGCTTCTGTAGCATACAAAATTTTAACAAAATGGGATGAAACTAAGCATGTGGGGAAAAATTGGTAAGAAGACATATCCAGTTTGAAAATAGGTTAATTGAACCAGGGGTTCCAGAGAAAAAAAAAAGCCTATTCCTTGCCCCCACCCTGACAAAATGCATCACCGTATTTCTGTGGGAATCAGGCATTCCAGCTTCTGTAACATGCAAAATTTAACAGAATGGGATGAAACTTGACATTTGGAAAAAAACGGTAAAAAGACTTTTGAGTTCAAAAATGAGCAAATTGGACCAGGGGTTCCAAAGAAATAAGCCCCCCCCCCCTTTCTCTGGCAAAAGGAGTTCAGCTGCTGTAGCATACCACTTACATACAGTGAAACCCGAAGGTGGCGCCCATCAAAGGGTTCTGTTTTTTTAGAATCGTAGCAGGCTGTACAGCCGTGGTAAAAGCAGCCATTAAATTCAAAGGCAGTACGCTCACCATTAACAAAG
This sequence comes from Microcaecilia unicolor, assembly GCF_901765095.1. Taxonomy (NCBI): domain Eukaryota; kingdom Metazoa; phylum Chordata; class Amphibia; order Gymnophiona; family Siphonopidae; genus Microcaecilia; species Microcaecilia unicolor. The sequence goes on along the minus strand of NC_044031.1, from coordinate 25,827,969 downwards.
GCATACCTGTCGAGAAAGTAGCCATCCACCCTTTAGAGGGTGCCTGATTTGTATGTGTTTTTTGTTCTCGGTATACATCAGCCAACGGACACTGGCGGTTGAATATCGTTTGGTCTGCCGATGATAATCCTTGATGGCCGGCAGAGCTATGGTTTTCGTTTTTTAGACATATGAGCCTGAACATGGCCATACACACGGAAGGGAATGTGTGATGTATTGGAACGGGTCTGTACAATTCTTTAGGGTCTCCGCCCCACCCCCCAGTATTTCTTCTGCGTCTACCTCCACAGCTTTCTCCATCATTTTCATAATTGCCTATCTGTACAGAACACAGGCTTTTTGTAAAATATAGACATCCTGCTTACCACAGAAGGCAAGTTCTTTTTTTAAATCAGACGTCTTATGCTTGTTCTCACCATATCAGTGTGTGAAAGCTTCTTTCTCATCAGGCATCGTGCTCTCAGTGCCGTGGTATTTCCCCCCACTTAGTTTTGGTTTTCCACAGTGTTAAAGTGAGGAACGTACTCTTTTCTGCTTTCAAAGCCCATGGCTTGCGGGAGCTTGCAAAGCTTCATGGGCAGAATATTTGGAGAAGCATGCACGCCAAATTTGACATTTCCACCAGGTGGGTACACTGACCGGGCAGTAGTGTCGATTTCATGCACGCTACACGCATGGTAGCCTTACCGCTGATTTGTCAAAGGGCACCCATGTTAAAGAAGCTCTAGACATTAGGTGATGCTTCAGCCCCCTTCACTTCAACGTGTAACTTAAGTACATAAGTAATGCCATACTGGGAAAAGACCAAGGGTCCATCGAGCCCAGCATCCTGTCCACGACAACGGCCAATCCAGGCCAAGGGCACCTGGCAAGCTTCCCAAACGTACAAACATTCTATACATGTTATTTCTGGAATTGTGGATTTTTCCCAAGTCCATTTAGTAGTGGTTTATAGACTTGTCCTTTAGGAAACCGTCTAGCCCCTTTTTAAACTCTGGTAAGCTAACCGCCTTCACCACGTTCTCCGGCAACGAATTCCAGAGTTTAATTATGTGTTGGGTGAAGAAACATTTTCTCCAATTTGTTTTAAATTTACTACACTGTAGTTTCATCGCATGCCCCCTAGTCCTAGTATTTTTGGAAAGCGTGAACAGACGCTTCACATCCACCTGTTCCACTCCACTCATTATTTTATATACCTCTATCATGTCTCCCCTCAGCCGTCTCTTCTCCAAGCTGAAAAGCCCTAGCCTCCTTAGTCTTTCTTCATAGGGAGGTCGTCCCATCCCCGCTGTCATTTTAGTCGCCCTTCGCTGCACCTTTTCCAATTCTTCTAAATCTTTCTTGAGATGCGGCGACCAGAATTGAACACAATACTCAAGGTGCGGTCGCACCATGGAGCGATACAATGGCATTATAACATCCTCACACCTGTTTTCCATACCTTTCCTAATAATACCCAACATTCTATTCACTTTCTTAGCCGCAGCAGCACACTGAGCAGAAGGTTTCAGTGTGTTATCGACGACGACACCCAGATCCCTTTCTTGGTCCGTAACTCCTAACGTGGAACCTTGCATGATGTAGCTATAATTCAGGTTCTTTTTTCCCACATGCATCACCTTGCACTTGCTCACATTAAACGTCATCTGCCATTTAGACGCCCAGTCTCGTAATTTTTCACAATCCTGTCGTGATTTAATGACTTTGAATAACTTTGTGTCATCAGCAAATTTAATTACCTCGCTAGTTACTCCCATCTCTAAATCATTTATAAATATATTAAAAAGCAGCGGTCCTAGCACAGACCCCTGAGGAACCCCACTAACTACCCTTCTCCATTGTGAATACTGACCATTTAACCCCACTCTCTGTTTCCTATCCTTCAACCAGTTTTGAATCCAAAATAGGACATTTCCTCCTATCCCATGACCCTCCAATTTCCTCTGTAGCCTTTCATGAGGTACCTTGTCAAACGCCTTTTGAAAATCCAGATACACAATATCAACCGGTTCCCCTTTGTCCACATGTTTGTTTACTCCTTCAAAGAATTGAAGTAAATTGGTCAGGCAAGATTTCCCCACACAAAAGCCGTGCTGACTTGGTCTCAGTAATCCATACGTTATGGACCTGCACTGCACTGAGAATCATGCTGCTAATTGGAGTCACAATACTCTTTGATATTTTTGTATCAGGCAGCAAAGCTGTGCTGGATTAATTATGCAAAAGCACACTTGTAGGAATGACTGTCATTTTCAAAATTTAGTTTTACTAAAAGCAAAGTGTATTGAATTGTAGAGCAATAAAGCTGTTGGGATAAAAACGTTCATAGTTTCATCTACTGTAGTTGTACTTTTACTTTTTGCTCAAAAGTATTATAATAGGTAATAATTTTTTTACTTTCACTTAATTACATTTTTAATGTGTTCTTCACTCTGCTTTTACTTAAGTACTAAAATATACATTTATTTGTACTTAAGTACTTTGAACAATGGTGATATCAGACCTGCCAAGTCTCCTGCTTTCGGCGGGAGACTCACAAACTCTTACCAAAATCAGTCTCCCAATGAGCAGAGGCATAGCTAGACCTCGGCGGGAGGGGGATCCAGAGCCCAAAGTGTGGGGGGGCACATTTTAGCCTGCCTCCCCCTGCCGCTACTCCCCGCCACTTCCAACCCTCCACTGCCACAAGGTACATCAGGAGGAAGAAAGCACAGATCATCACTACTACTACTACTACTATTTAGCATTTCTATAGCGCTACAAGGCGTACGCAGCGCTGCACAAACATAGAAGAAAGTCCCTGCTCAAAGAGCTTACAATCTAATACACAAAAATAAAGTAATCAAATCAATTAATGTGTACAGGAAGGAGGAGAGGAGGGTAGGTGGAGGCGAGTGGTTACGAGTCAAAAGCAATGTTAAAGAGGTGGGCTTTCAGTCTAGATTTAAAGGTGGCCAAGGATGGGGCAAGATGTAGGGGCTCAGGAAGTTTATTCCAGGCGTAGGGTGCAGTGAGACAGAAGGCGCGAAGTCTGGAGTTGGCAGTAGTGGAGAAGGGAACAGATAAGAAGGATTTATCCATGGAGCGGAGTGCACGGGAAGGGGTGTAGGGAAGGACGAGTGTGGAGAGATACTGGGGAGCAGCAGAGTGAGTACATTTATAGGTTAGTAGAAGAAGTTTGAACAGGATGCGAAAACGGATAGGGAGCCAGTGAAGTGACTTGAGGAGAGGGGTAGTATGAGTAAAGCGACCCTGGCGGAAGACAAGACGAGACGAGCTGATCTGCAATGTCCTTCCTTCATGTGCCCAGTTGTTCAAGCATCTTACTGTTACTGCAACTGATTCATCCATTGTTATTGGCATCAAGGAGCATTTCCATCACTTCATTGACACTTATTTTCCTGAACACGGCACGCCTGCACGTTCCTTTGAAACTGAGCATGCTCAGTTTCACTTAAAGAAACGTGCAGGACGTCTGGACTCAAGAAAGCAGCACAGATCAGCGAACACGGCGTGCCGGAGACGGGCGCTGAAAAAGGCTTCAGCTGTCGGGGCTTGGGGACCAACGCCAGCAAAACCAGGGACTCGGACTAAATCTGGGGGGAGACATGCCCCTGTGGCCCCACCTAGCTACGCCCCTGCCACTCAGCGACTCCAATTAGCAACATGATTCTCAGTGCAGGTCCATAACTTATGTGCCAGCACTGTGGGGGCGTGCGTGTTGACATCAACATGCTGCCTCGTGCACTGCACACTGAGCAGTGGGCAAAGGAAGAGACAGATTGTTTGCAGCAATCTGAGCGCTGCCTTTTTCACACCATGACCACACCACCTGCTGCCACTCTGCTGAGTTTGACTCTTAATAAGAGCTACCTCTCCCCCCCCCCCCACCCCAAGCGGTGAGCAGAGAAAAAGTGAGGGTCCTCGCAGTACTTTAAGCAAGCATGCTGAGACTTGTTTGTCACTGTGATCTCTGCTGCGCCTCTCCGTCTGGCTCCAAAGCGCTGCAGGAGCTCTCAGCTGAACTGTCCCCCACTCTCCACCCCGAGCGGCAAGCAGAGAAATGGGTGAGGGTCTGTCGTCATCTTTGAATTAAGCAAGAAGCAAGCAGCTGCTAACGTTTGTCACCAAGACCTCAACTGTGCTGCTCCAACTCTGGCTCTGAAAATGCAGGAGCTGCCTCTGCGCCTCGGGCCCCCACACCCCAGTCACACAAGACACACAGGCCTTCACGCTTGGGAGGCTTCAGGGTAAGAAGGAAAGCCCGGAGGCTCCAGTACAGGCACTCACTGCACACACCAGCATGGCACGAGGGCTGTCTGAGCTGGGAAGTTAGCAAGCCCCAAGACAGCACAGGATGGAATCAAGGTAACATACATAACATAACATAGTAGGTGACGGCAGAAAAAGACCTGTACGGTCCATCCAGTCTGCCCAACAAGATAAACTTTAGCTGGAGCCTGGCTGAGAGAGAGCCCCCTGTGACACCAGCACAAGCCACAGACAGTGCACTGTGATTACATTTATTTATTTATTAATTTAGGCATTTATATTGTAACCCTAGGGGTTGAAATAATCTTGACTGGGCTCCTCCAGGAAAAAGAAATACAGGTTCTAAAGTGACATCACTCTGGGACAGTAGCTGAGCAACTGGTTGCCTTGGCAACGGCTTGCTGGTCAGTTGGGAGCTAAGCTTAAGGCTGAGCAGACCCGTATTTTGAGTCTGAGATCAGCGGTGGCGATGAATCCTTTGTAAAAGTGGATTTAGAGCGCTTAGGAGTTGTATGATTGAGAACAGTTAACAAGAAGCCTGTCGCGGTGTAGAAGGCTTTGAGGGGGTGGTCTGATAGCCGCTTGTCACTAGGAATAAAGTAGCTTATTACTTTAGGTTGGAATAGTATATTAAGCCGACTGTAGAGGCAGTTCGGAGATTGGTTAGGGTGGTGGACTTTGGTCCTGGGGAACTGAGTTTGATTCCCACTTCAGGCACAGGCAGCTCCTTGTGACTCTGGCCAAGTCACTTAACCCTCCATTGCCCCAGGTAAGCCGCATTGAGCCTGCCATGAGTGGGAAAGCGTGGGGTACAAATGTAACAAAAATAAAATAGATACTATTGGAGATTCTACATGGAATGTTGCTACTATTGGAGATTCTGCATGGAATGTTGCTACTATTGGAGATTCTACATGGAATGTTGCTATTCCATGTAGTAACATTCCATGTAGAAGCCTGCGCGGCCACATTGGTGATCTGCAAGGGCCGACTTCTACATGGAATGTTGCTACTATTGGAGATTCTACATGGAATGTTGCTATTCCACTAGCAACATTCCATGTAGAAGCCTGCGCGGCCACGTTGGTGATCTGCAAGGGCCGACTTCTACATGGAATGTTGCTAGTGGAATAGCAACATTCCATGTAGAATCTTAAATAGTAGCAACAGTGGAGGAGTGGCCTAGTGGTTAGGGTGGTGGACTTTGGTCCTGAGGAACTGAGTTCGATTCCCACTTCAGGCACAGGCAGCTCCTTGTGACTCTGGGCAAGTCACTTAACCCTCCATTGCCCCATGTAAGCCGCATTGAGCCTGCCATGAGTGGGAAAGCGCGGGGTACAAATGTAAGAAAAATAAAATAGATACTATTGGAGATTCTATATGGAATGTTGCTACTATTGGAGATTCTACATGGAATGTTGCTACTATTGGAGATTCTACATGGAATGTTGCTATTCCATGTAGTAACATTCCATGTAGAAGCCTGCGCGGCCACATTGGTGATCTGCAAGGGCCGACTTCTACATGGAATGTTGCTACTATTGGAGATTCTACATGGAATGTTGCTACTATTGGAGATTCTACATGGAATGTTGCTATTCCATGTAGTAACATTCCATGTAGAAGCCTGCGCGGCCACATTGGTGATCTGCAAGGGCCGACTTCTACATGGAATGTTGCTACTATTGGAGATTCTACATGGAATGTTGCTATTCCATGTAGTAACATTCCATGTAGAAGCCTGCGCGGCCACATTGGTGATCTGCAAGGGCCGACTTCTACATGGAATGTTGCTACTATTGGAGATTCTACATGGAATGTTGCTACTATTGGAGATTCTACATGGAATGTTGCTATTCCATGTAGTAACATTCCATGTAGAAGCCTGCGCGGCCACATTGGTGATCTGCAAGGGCCGACTTCTACATGGAATGTTGCTACTATTGGAGATTCTACATGGAATGTTGCTATTCCACTAGCAACATTCCATGTAGAAGGCTGCGCAGGCTTCTGTTTCTGTGAGTCTGACGTCAGACAAGCAGAAGCCTGCGTGGCCACATTGGTGATCTGCAAGGGCCGACTTCTAGTGGAATAGCAACATTCCATGTAGAATCTGAAATAGTAGCAGCAGTGGAGGAGTGGCCTAGTGGTTAGGGTGGTGGAACTGAGGAACTGAGTTCGATTCCCACTTCAGGCACAGGCAGCTCCTTGTGACTCTGGGCAAGTCACTTAACCCTCCATTGCCCCATGTAAGCCGCATTGAGCCTGCCATGAGTGGGAAAGCGCGGGGTACAAATGTAACAAAAATAAATAATATGGTAAATGAAGTGCTGATTGAGAGGCATCTTCAATGTATTTCAAGTTATGGCTTCCTGAAAGGCAGTAAAGAGGAAACTTATCTTCTGAGGCGTCTCTTGAAGCAGTACCCGTGCACACAGTGTTATAGTTGAATATATATATAATTAATATATATGTACTAGAGGAAATACATTGAATTTGGAGTGACACCATGGTATATTTATAAATATACTGTATGTATGTATAAGTATCCTTGAAATTCACTTTATCTGGTATTGGGATATATGTGAGTTGCGAAGCAACTTTAAAAGCATTTCATACTCACTGTAATTTGAGGTATGAAAATATTGTCTCACACTGTTACTCAGAGATACTGATTGTGGGAGGGATAGCATAGGGATAAATAATTATCCATTTTTTTTTGTATTGGGAAAAGCCAGGGAAGAAAGTACTGAAACTGGGGGTATCATTGATGTTTGGTGTCGTGTCAAGTGAATGGTAGGGTTTGCCTTCTTTTGATTTGTTTAAGCATAGTGTAGTAGGTGTTCCAGTTCCTGGTTCCTGTTCCCTGGCCAGGGATCATCGCGACATCACGTCTAAGGTATCCACCGTTTGCAAAGAGAAGAAAGAAGAAAAACTAACAGAATAAAACCTAACAAAAGTATCCTTTTGAACATCATTAACGTTAAAAAGAATGGAGATTATTACAGTACTGTCGAGTTTATACTTACCTTGGACCCGCCTGAAGAAGGACCTGTAAAGAAAAATAAAACAAAGAATCAATTCTTGATAAGAGACACACTCCAAACAGTACTTTCTATTGCATGCATGTTGAAATCATAAGTTAGGAAAATTGAACTGATACTTATCTGATGTTAGTGGCATCTTTTAGTTGATAGAGGGACCTGTGTAGAAACAAATGATAAAAGTTACTGTTGTGTTGTGAGTTGAAATCAATTGTGTTAACAAAGTTAATGGTTTGAATAAAAAAAAACCCTTAAATCAATTCCATCTTGAGAGTTTTATTTGTATCTCTTCTTCACTTCTGGGCGATACTACCTGGTCCAGACTACATTTGCAACCTAACCTAGAAGTGGGGGAGAGGTTTACAATATCCCACACTTTCCCGCCCATGGGCAGGCTCAATGTGGCTTACATTAGTTCAAAAGGCTAACAGCAGTATAAAAGGACACTTCAATCTAGTAATAGAGAAACAGACACATTAAGGGCGAGGTAGTTGGTGGAGAGAGACAGAGGAAGTGAGAGAGGAGGTAAGGAATGCAGTATGGTCGCATAACATAATGGGTCAGAAAACATTAAGGCAGTGCGGAGCTGCAATGTAAGCTGTCCTGAATAAAGCGGTCTTCAGGGAGATTCTGAAAGCCTGTTGTTCGGAGGTAGCTTTTACTGAGTTTGGTAAACCATTCCACAAACGTGCACTGATGTAGGGAAAGGTAGATGCATGGCTGGTTTTATACTTGAGGCCATTGCACTAGGGGTAGTGGAGATGTAAATAGGATCATGAAGATTTACTCAAGTTCCTTGGTGGCAAGAGGATAAGATTATCCATATAAGCTGGAACTTCGCCGTGTAGGATTTTGTGCACCAGGGCACAAATTTTTAATGTTATACGTTCCTTGACAGGTAGCCAGTGCAGTTTTTCTCGTAGTGGCCTGGAGCTGACGAACTTCGATTTACCGTAGATCAATCTTGCAGCGGTATTTTGGGCAGTCTGTAATTTTTTAAGAAGCAGTTCCATGCACCCTGCATAGACACCATTGCAGTAATCAAGATGACTCAAAACAAGAGACCGCACTAAATTGCAAAAACACTTCTCTAGGGAAGAAAGGTTTTATACGCGTCAGTTTCCAAACAGAGAAGAATGCTTTTTTTCACGGCTGCATTAGTGTGATCAACTAGAGTTAGATTTCTGTCAAGTATTACTCCTAGAATTTTCAGAGACTTAGAGATTGGCAGGTCAAGCCTAGGTGCAGTGAAGGTGGTAGGATTGTACTTGTTGTAAGGTGATGTGAGTAGAAGGCAATGAGTTTTCTCTGTGTTGAGCTTCAATTTAAAGGAATTCGCCCAGGCACGTACAGTTTGTAACCCAATGCTGATGTTGGCAGCTATTTCAGCTAAGTCTTTTTTGAAAGGAACGTAGATGGTGATGCCATCCGCATAAATGAATGGTTGGAGACCAAGTTTAGAAAGAGCTGCAGCTAGAGGAATGAGCATCAAGTTAAACAGTGTAGGAGAAAGTGGCGAACCCTGTGGTACACCACAGACAGCTGGCCAAGAAGGTGATAAACTTCCTCCGGCGATGACTCGGTAGGTTCTGGTGGTCAGGAAGCCCTTCAACCAATTCAGTACATTGCCACTGGTCCCGAAATAATCAAGGAGCTGCAGTAGAATAGTGTGGTTCACCATGTCGAAGGCACTTGGCGTCAAATTGCAGCAATAGAATGCTTTTCCCGACAGCTATCTGCCGCCTGAAGTTTGAGAGTAGCGTGACGAGCACCGTTTCTGTACTATGGAGAGGGCGGAAACCTGACTGCGATTCATGGAAAATATGGAACTTTGCCAGGTACTCATTGAGTTGCTTATGCACCATGCTCTCCATCAATTTCACAAACAACGGGATCGATGCGATTGGCCGGTAGTTGGTGATTTCCTTGCTACTTTTCTTGGCGTCTTTTGGGATGGGGGTGAGGAGAATGTTTCCAGAGGCTTCAGGGAAGATACCGCTACTAAGCATAAAGTTAAGATGCTGCGTCAGATCAGAGATGAAGCAGGGAGGACCACATTTAAGTAGGTAGTTTGGGCAAATATCCAATTTGCAATATTTACTGGAAAATCTGTGCAGTTCCCGTTTAACAGAGTCAGCTGTAAGAGGTGTAAAGAGTGAAAATGTGCGATCGGCTGGATACTCCCCCAGGCTAGGGTCTAGGCCGCTGAGAAAATCACTTATTCCGACATTGGGCCAGATGCATCAACCAAATGTTAAAAAATCTAAAACGTTAAAGTCCCTAAAGAATTTAAAAAAACGAAGGATGCACCAAAAAAAAAGTTGCACATGTTCGGTGCGGTACTGTAAAGTACAATGCATCAAACCTGTGTAATCCCCATCGGTAATCGGCCCCTAATGCATGCACAGAGCAGCCAAGCGTTATGCTGGCTGCTCTGCGCATGCCACAAATGTCAAAAGTACCCCCAAAAAAACCAAAACACAAACACGTTGCATGGATCGGGAGGGGGCAAAGGCACTCATCAGGAGTGTCCTTCACGGACGGCCTTGCCCCCCACCCCTGCCCCACCCCTGCCCCACCCGAGTTCGCCGCTGCTCCCTGCTTCCCCTACTTCAAAACCAAAATAAAAATCAAAACTTTTAAGGCTGCCCCGGCCCCCCTCCCTTCCTCTCTTTCCCAGCCCCACCTCCCGAATCCTCCGCCCTGTGCCCAGCCCCCTCTGCCCCCTCCTGGGGTCGTCGCTGCCATTCCCCCCCTCCACCGGGCCCCCCTCCTACTGGGCCCGTGCAGCGCCTCTCACCTCTGTGTGAAGGCGCTGCACGAGCAAGAAGAACAGCTCAGCTGATGCCTTCGCCCAGTCTTCGTTTGCGTCTCTCTCCTCCTGGGCCCACCCCCGTCTGACGTAAGTAACCTACGTAGGTTACTTATGTCAGACGGGGGCGGGCCCAGGAGGAGAGAGACGCGAACGAAGACTGGGCGAAGGCATCAGCTGAGCTGTTCTTCTTGCTCGTGCAGTGCCTTCACACAGAGGTGAGAGGCGCTGCACGGGCCCGGTACAAAGGGGGCCCGGTGGAGGGGGGGAATGGCAGTGACGACCCCAGGAGGGGGCAGAGGGGGCGGGGCACAGGGCGGAGGATTCGGGAGGCGGAGCTGTGGGAAGAAAAGTAGAGAGGAAGGGAGGGGTGGCTGGGGCTGCTAAAGTTATGATTTGTGTTTTGATTTTTTATTTATAATGCAGGGGGAACCGGGGAGCAGTGGTGACCTCGGGCGGGGGGGGGGGGGCAAGGCTGTCCATGCAGGACGCTCCTGATGAGCGCCTTTGCCCCCTCCCGATCCTTTTTTGATGTTAGTTTCATTTTTATTTTAGGCAGAGGGAAGCAGGGAGCTCACTTTTCTTTTTAAACATTATTTTTATGGTGTAGGGGCCATCGGGGAGATGACAGCTCAGGCCTTAATGACAGGTCTGAGCTCACGTTAAATTTCAGACGGTAGACGATTCATTGTAATCGTTGGTATGGTTAGTGCATTCCGAATTGTCCACATTTCAATGGTAACTTCTCGTTTGCATTCTGTTTTCGTTAGCTGCTAGCTTCCTCGGAAAATAGCCTTTGATGCATGATACAGTTCGTTAAGGGTCGGTAAAGGGTCGTTAAAAGGGTCGTTAAGGTTTAGTGCATCTGGGCCATTGTTCTGTGGCAGAGAGCACTGCAACTTTATGACTTTGTCTTTAAAATAGTTCACCAGATCTACTGCAGTTGGGGCACCTATACTACTAATTGTAATGGGTGCGGTATCAGTCAGTTTGTGGACGTAAAAGTAGAGTTGTCTCAGGTTTGCATAATCCGGGCCAATTTTGGATTTGTAAAAGTCCTTTCTAGATTGCCTAATAGCGTTCTTGTATTTCCTGTGAGACTGCTTCCATGCAAGGTAGTACTGATCATCCTTTCTTTTTCGCCACGCTCTTTCTAGCCTTTGCGTAATGGTCTTGAGTTCCTTGAGACCATCGTTAAACCATGGCGCTACGGTTTGCCGTTTTGCTGTCTTAGTTCTGATCGGAGCAATGCTACTACTACTACTACTACTATTTAGCATTTCTATAGCGCTACAAGGTGTACGCAGCGCTGCACAAACATAGAAGAAAGACAGTCCCTGCTCAAAGAGCTTACAATCTAATAGAAAAAATAAAAATAAAGTAATCAAATCAATTAATGTGTACAGGAAGGAGGAGAGGAGGGTAGGTGGAGGCAAGTGGTTACGAGTCAAAAGCAATGTTAAAGAGGTGGGCTTTCAGTCTAGATTTAAAGGTGGCCAAGGATGGGGCAAGACATAGGGGCTCAGGAAGTTTATTCCAGGCGTAAGGTGCAGCGAGACAGAAGGCGCGAAGTCTGGAGTTGGCAGTAGTGGAGAAGGGAACAGATAAGAAGGATTTATCCATGGAGCAGAGTGCACGGGAAGGGGTGTAGGGAAGGACGAGTGTGGAGAGATACTGGGGAGCAGCAGAGTGAGTACATTTATAGGTTAGTAGAAGAAGTTTGAACAGGATGCGAAAACGGATAGGGAGCCAGTGAAGCGACTTGAGGAGAGGGGTAGTGTGAGTAAAGCGACCCTGGTGGAAGACGAGACGGGCAGCAGAGTTTTGAACCGATTGGAGAGGGGAGAGGTGACTAAGTGGGAGGCCAGCAAGAAGCAGATTGCAGTAGTCTAAAACGAGAGGTGACAAGGGTGTGGATGAGGGTTTTGGTAGAGTGCTTGGAAAGAAAGGGGCAGATTTTACGGATGTTGTAAAGAAAGAAACGACAGGTCTTGGCGATCTGCTGGATATGATCAGCGAAGGAGAGAGAAGAGTCAAAGATGACCCCAAGGTTTCAAGCTGAGGAGACAGGGAGAATGAGAGAGCCATCAACAGAAATAGAAAATGGGGGTAGTGGGGAGGTGGGTTTGGGGGGAAAAATTAGAAGCTCGGTTTTGGTCATGTTTAATTTCAGGTGGCGTTGAGACATCCAGATAGCAATGTCAGACAAGCACGCTGAAACTTTGGTTTGGATGCAAGGTGAGATATCAGGGGTAGAAAGGTAGATTTGGGAGTCATCAGCATAGAGATGGTAGGAAAAGCCATGGGATGAGATTAATGAGCCAAGGGAAGAAGTGTAGATAGAAAAGAGGAGGGGACCAAGAACAGAACCCTGAGGTATGCCGACAGGCAGAGGGATAGAAGTAGAAGAGGATCCACCAGAGTGAACACTGAAGGTGCGGAGGGAGAGGTAGGACAAGAACCAGGAAAGGACAGAGCCCTGGAATCCAAGTGAAGACAGGGTATCGAGGAGTATGCTGTGATCGACAGTGTCAAAAGCAGCGGAAAGATCAAGAAGAATGAGGATGGAATATTGACCTCTGGATTTAGCCAGTAATAGGTCATTGGAGACTTTAGTAAGCGCAGTTTCGGTTGAGTGGAGAGGGTGAAAACCAGATTGTAGTGGGTCAAGAATAGCATGTGAGGACAGAAAATCAAGGCAGCGGCGGTGAACAGCACGCTCAAGTAATTTGGAGAGAAAGGGAAGGAGGGAGATGGGTCGGTAATTAGAGGGACAAGTAGGGTCGAGTGAAGGCTTCTTAAGGAGAGGTGTGACCACAGCATGTTTAAAGGCAGCAGGGACAGTCGCAGTGGAAAGTGAGAGGTTGAGAATGTGACAGATAAAAGGAATAAGAGCAGGAGAGATGGCATTAAGAAGGTGTGTGGGAATGGGATCAGAGGAACAGGTGGTACATTTTGAGGAAGAAAGGAGAAGTGTAGTTTCCTCAATAGTAACTTCAGGAAAGGAGGAAAGGGAATGAGGGGAAGGAGAGAGAGGGGAACGGACTAATGGAGGGAGAGGTTGCGAGGTAGAGAATGCAAGGTTTATCTTTTGAACCTTGTCATGAAAGAATTCAGCAAGGGTCTGAGGAGATAATGAAGGGGGAGTTGGGGGAGGGGGCACCTTGAGGAGAGAGTTCAATGTGGTGAAGAGAAGTCAAGGGTTAGAGCCAAGAGAGTTGGTCAGTTGGATATAATAATCCTGTTTGGCGCGTAAAAGAGCAGATTGGAAGGAGGTCAGCATGAACTTAAAGTGTAAGAAATCAGCAAGGGCCCGAGATTTCCGCCAGAGGCGTTTGGCGGAGCGGGTACAGGAACGTAGGTAGCGGATATTAGAAGTCAGCCAAGGCTGGGGTTTTGTACGCCTTATAGGGCGGGTCATCAAAGGTGCAAGAGTGTCTAAGGCAGAGGATAGAGTATTGTTGTAAAAAGAAACAGCCTCGTTGACAGACGTGGATGGTGCCACAGTAGAGAGGAGGTTTGAAACATGGGAGGATAGAGATGAAGGGTCAATATCGTGAAGATTCCTAGATAAATTAGATAAGATAGGACGGGACTGGAAGGGAGGAGATTTAAGTGTGAAAGTTATAAGATGGTGATCAGAGAGGTGAAGATCAGAGGCAAGGAAACTAGAGGGTGAACAGTTGGAGGAGAAGATGGTGTCTAAAATGTTCCTGCATTGTTCATTCCAGGCAGGAATGAAGTTTACCGAGTCCACCGGCTCAGGCCAGACAGTCTCGTAGATAGAATTCCAGAATGCCACGGGGTCAATACATCCTCTCGTACTATATGTGGCGTGGTTTCGGGCGTGCCGTTGAACCTTACCCAGCCAAGAAATAGCACAGTGCAACTGATAGTGGTCCAACCATGGGATTGCAAGGTAAGAAGAATTTAACTGGGACACTTTTTTTGTTACTGGGACGGAGTCAAGTGGGCCTTGGGGGAGAGGCAATGGGAATGGATGAGGGGATGAATGGGAGTGAGGGGGCTGGGGTGGGGAGGAATTGCTGGATGAGAGGATATAGAGCCTTATATTTTCAAACGTTGCTGGCTTGTTCAGTATACAGATGTACACAGAGGAAGTATAATAAGGGAATAACTTTTCATAGAGTAGTAATTTGTTAGAAAGTGTAATCAGTGTAACATCTGGAGGGGCTGGTTATAGGGACACCCTAGCACTGTTATATTTGTGCAAAGATTTTTTTTTCTCAAGGTAAAGGGCCTCTAAAACAGAGATCATGTTATGAGAATCTGGTGCTCAACATTCAGAGTTTCTGTTTACTTATTTATATCATTTATATCCCACATTAAACATGAATTGGGTTGAAAACTGGGAGCATTTAAAATCTTTTTTTTTCCTATGCCGATATCAAAAGAAAAAGATGACATGAGGCAGAGTGGGCATGGCTGGGGTGTGTACTAAAATTGCCCTCTCAAAAATCGGGACCCATTTGGCAGCTTTGTGTGATATGTATCTTGGCAGAGAGGAGTCTACACTTGCGTTTGGAGTGGGGACTGTTTCAATTGCAAATTTTACTGTAATGATTGGTTGTTGTACTTTAGGGTATTTTGTTATCTGTGTAAAACAAATAATAAAAATTAATCATTACAGTAAAATTAGGGACCTGCCATTTTCATGTTGCATAAGACAGTCAACAAATTGTTCTATTGGTCCTGCTCTATCCCTAGACTCCCTGTGTCCTTCCTATACTTCCCCTACACTGTTAGGTATTAATCCGCAAACGAACCTTTTCTGGAGATGGGAAGGCTGTAGAACTAGAGAACATGAAATGAGATTGAAGGGGGGCAGACTCAAGAAAAATGTCAGGAAGTATTTTTTCACGGAGAGAGTGGTGGAGATGAAAACGGTAACGGAATTCAAACATGCGTGGGATAAACATATCCTGTTCAGAAGGAATGGATCCTCAGAAGCTTAGCCGAGATTGGGTGGCAGGGCTGGTGGTTGGGAGGCAGGGCTAGTGCTGGGAAGACTTCTACGATTTGCAGTGTGTTTTTTCTAGCGAAAAAGGTGCCGGTACTCAAATGCCAGGCCACCTTTCACGTATGGGGTGATCACTGAGGGATGTGCCCCACAATAGCCAGGCCCCCTGCAACTAGTCACAGAATCTATGACAAGGCAGAATTGATGGGTAGAGCCTGAGCTCTTTCATTAAAACTTGGGGACCATGGGTCAATTTAGCAGACAATGGAAAAGGTGCCGGTACTCAGTACCCCCATGTACCCTCTCAAAAAAGGCCCTGATGCTCTGAGCCCTGAAAATGGCAGATACAAATCAAGGTCAGGTATACACAGAAAGTAGCACATATGAGTTTATCTTGTTGGGCAGACTGGATGGACCGTGCAGGTCTTTTTCTGCCGTCCTCTACTACATTGGAGCCGACTCTGTGGGTGCTTGAGCACCCCCAATATTGGAAAAATTCCTTGTATGTGTCCAGGGAGGGATTATTTCCATTGGGCTTAGCACCCCCAATAATTTTGAAAAGTTGGTTCCTATGATCTACTATGTTATTGCCTCCACTCTCCTTGCATTGCCGCTAAGGTAAAAAAAAAAAAAAGTTCCCAGTGGCCTCTAGTCTCAATACAGGCAGTGCACAAGATAAAATCTGCTGTCATCCTGGGCGGGTCCAGGAGGTGGCAGCAGTCACAGTCAGCTCTCCTCCAACGTCCCTCCCTCCTCGTCGCCCTGTTCTGTCCCCGCCTCCCTCGATCTCAGGACAGGAGTAGAAGCTATTCCACTAGAAGTCGGCCCTTGCAGATCACCAATGTGGCCGCGCAGGCTTCTGCTTCTGTGAGTCTGACGTCCTGCACGTACGTGCAGGACGTCAGACTCACAGAAACAGAAGCCTGCGCAGCCTTCTACATGGAATGTTGCTAGTGGACTAGCAACATTCCATGCAGAATCTCCAATAGTAGCAACATTCCATGTAGAATCTCCAATAGTATCTATTTTATTTTTGTTACATTTGTACCCTGCGCTTTCCCACTCATGGCAGGCTCAATGCGGCTTACATGGGGCAATGGAGGGTTAAATGACTTGCCCAGAGTCACAAGGAGCTGCCTGTGTCTGAAGTGGGAATCGAACTCAGTTCCCCAGGACCAAAGTCCACCACCCTAACCACTAGGCCACTCCTCCACTGTTGCTACTATTTGAGATTCTACATGGAATGTTGCTATTCCACTAGCAACATTCCATGTAGAAGTCGGCCCTTGCAGATCACCAATGTGGCCGCGCAGGCTTCTGCTTCTGTGAGTCTGACGTCCTGCAGGATGTCAGACTCACAGAAACAGAAGCCTGCGCAGCCTTCTACATGGAATGTTGCTAATGGAATAGATGTAGAATCTCCAATAGTAGCAACATTCCATGTAGAATCTCAAATAGTTGCAACATTCCAGAATCTCAAATAGTAGCAACAGCAACATTCCATGTTGAATCTCAAATAGGGAAATGGGACTTGATATACTGCCTTTCTGAGGTTTTAGCAACTACATTCAAAGCGGTTTACTTACCCACAGTCACAAGGAGCTGCAGTGGGAATCGAACCCAGTTCCCCTCAGCCTTGTAAACAGAATCAGCTCCTCTGCTGCCAGTACTGGGCGGGTGCGGCAGGTGGCAGCAGTCACAGTCAGCTCTCCTCTCTCCTGCTTCTCCTCGTCGCCCTGTTCTGTCCCCGCCTCCCTCGATCTCAGGACAGGAGTAGAAGCTGCATCGCAGTCAGTGTTGCTTTGTGCTGAGGTTCCGTCCTTGCTCTTGATTAGTGTCTAATATCATGTCAGCCGGAAAGGAAGCGCATTTGTTCCAGCCCAGGGCAGCGGATCCCTCCGCCTGGCTGGTCCTGGTGCAGCTGCAAAACACGATCAGCAGCAAGTTGGAGCGACTGGAAGGGCGGATCAGCTCCCAGGACAGGAGGATCGCAGCCAACTGCAGGCGGCTGGACGCCCTGGAGAACAAGGTGCGACGCTTAGACACTCTGCAAAAAAAAAAAAAAAGAAAAGATCCTTAGCCTTAAGGAAAACTGCAGGTCAAGTGGCTTCTTGCTCTGAGGCTTTAGCCATCCCTCCCTCTTTGCATGCAGACACACTGCCACTTCTGTGACTTTTCAGTAGGGTGCTTAGTTCTAGTTTAGCAGTGAGGTGCCTTGTTGGGTTCTGCCAAAAAAATGTATGAAGTTAGTCCAATCAAAAAGGTGTCACCTGTTATTTATTTATTAGGATTTATTTACCGCCTTTTTGAAGGAATTCACTCAAGGCGGTGTACAGTAAGAACAGACCAAACATGAGCAATAGGCAATTAGAGCAGTAAAAATATGCAAACAACAATACAAAATATGGCATGGTATACGACTTGCAATACTTATATATACAGTACTCCTTGCACCTTTAATATCTTAAACTTGTTTTTTATTTTATTACTTGTGCCTAATGCCTCTACCCGCAAAACTCACATTCTCACATTGCATTCACACATATCTCACAGTGTCTTTACATGTTCCCTTGTTAGTTAATTAACCATACTACTTGCAATGACAACACAATATGTACTAGAACATTACAATTGGTAGTGAAGGGTAAGGCAAAGTTGTAACATATAGCTGAGTAAGAAAGTAGGACGAATTAGAAAGTAAGGTGATTGATTTGAAGAAAATTGCATGTGAGGTCAGAGAGATGGTTAAATATTATCTCAGCTAGGGTAGGAGTGGATAAACATGTCCCACTGCAGTATGTGCAGCCCGAGTCAATCCTTGTGTGTGTGTGAGTGAGACTAACAAGTTAGTTACTTCTTCCATTAAAGGCCTGGTTGAAGAGCCAAGCTTTCACCTGCTTCCTGAAGTAGATAGTTTTGTCTTAAGCAAAGCCTTTCAGGAAGTGCATTCAAGAGTGTGGGGTTACCTTTAGCAGGTAGGTTTCCCATGTGCTGCGTCATAAGTACATAAGTATTGCCATACTGGGACAGACCAAAAACCCATCACGCCCAGCATCCTGTTTCCAACAGTGGCCAATCCAGGCCACAGACACCTGGCAAGATCCCAAAAAAGTACAAAACATTTTATGCTGCTTATCCCAGAAATAAGCAGTGGATTTTGCCCAAGTCCATTTTAATAATGGTCAATGGACTTTTCCTTTAGGAAGCCGGCCAAACCTTTTTTTAAACCCTGCTAAGCTAATCGCCTTTACCACATTCTCTGGCAACGAATTCCAGAGTTTAATTACACGTTGAGTGAAGAAAAATGTTCAATTCGTTTTTTTGTCGAAGAATGATCTGATTACATGTATCTGTCTCATTTTGAATAGTGTTATTTTCCATAGCTGGTTAATATGGAAAGAGAAGGTGAGTGAAGGATCAAGCAACACCCCTAGTACACTGGTAAAGCTTTGACCATTGGACAAAGATATTGATGATGGGACCTTGGTTTTTTACGCATTCAATTTCAGTTTATTGGTCAGAGCCCAGGTGCTAACAGCAGTCATGCCGTTCGCTACAGACTGAGTTGTATCGGGATGGTAAGCAAGAGTATCTGGCCTCTCTTACTATTCCCTACACTCCAGTTTGCTGTCTTCGCTCATTGAATGATCACCAACTTATTCTCCCACGCCTATCTCAGGCCAGAAGGGAAAAAACTCGGGATACGGCTTTTTTTCTTCCTATCACCCTTTGTGGAATTCCCTTCCATGTTCTCTTACGAGCAGAGACTTCTTCTGTTTCTCATATCCCTTAAATGTAGTAGAAGGGGTTAAAAATACAGTAGACTTCGACTCTTCCTTTTTTTTTTTTTGTTACATTTGTACCCCGCGCTTTCCCACTCATGGCAGGCTCAATGCGGCTTACATGGGGCAATGGAGGGTTAAGTGACTTGCCCAGAGTCACAAGGAGCTGCCTGTGCCTGAAGTGGGAATTGAACTCAGTTCCCCATCAGTTCCCCAGGACCAAAGTCCACCACCATAACCACTAGGCCACTCCTCCACTGTTGCTACTATTTGAGATTCTACATGGAATGTTGCTATTCCACTAGCAACATTCCATGTAGAAGTCGGCCCTTGCAGATCACCAATGTGGCTGCGCAGATCACCAATGTTGCTAGTGGAATAGTAACATTCCATGTAGAATCTCCAATAGTATCAATGCGGCTTACATGGGGCAATGGAGGGTTAAGTGACTTGCCCAGAGTCACAAGGAGCTGCCTGTGCCTGCAGTGGGAATCGAACTCAGTTCCTCAGGACCAAAGTCCACCACCCTAACCACTAGGCCACTCCTCCACTGTTGCTACTATTTGAGACTCTACATGGAATGTTGCTATTCCACAAGAAGTCGGCCCTTGCAGATCACCAATGTGGCCGCACAGGCTTCTGCTTCTGTGAGTCTGAGACGTCAGACTCACAGAAACAGAAGCCTGCGCAGCCTTCTACATGGAATGTTGCTAGTGGAATAGCAACATTCCATGTAGAATCTCCAATAGTATCAATGCGGCTTACATGGGGCAATGGAGGGTTAAGTGACTTGCCCAGAGTCACAAGGAGCTGCCTGTGCCTGCAGTGGGAATCGAACTCAGTTCCTCAGGACCAAAGTCCACCACCCTAACCACTAGGCCACTCCTCCACTGTTGCTACTATTTGAGACTCTACATGGAATGTTGCTATTCCACTAGAAGTCGGCCCTTGCAGATCACCAATGTGGCCGCGCAGGCTTCTGCTTCACAGAAACAGAAGCCTGCGCAGCCTTCTACTGGGAATGTTGCTAGTGGAATAGCAACATTCCATGTAGAATCTCCAACAGTAGCAACATTCCATGTAGAAGTCGGCCCTTGCAGATCACCAATGTGTCCGCGCAGGCTTCTGCTTCTGTTAGTCTGACTTCCTGCACGTATGTGCAGGACGTCAGACTCACAGAAACAGAAACCTGCGCAGCCTTCTACATGGAATGTTGCTAGTGGAATAGCAACATTCCATGTAGAATCTCCAATAGTATCTATATTTTTTTTGTTACATTTGTACCCCGCGCTTTCCCACTCATGGCAGGCTCAGTGCGGCTTACATGGGGCAATGGAGGGTTAAGTGACTTGCCCAGAGTCACAAGGAACTGCCTGTGCCTGAAGTGGGAATCAAACTCAGTTCCCCAGGACCAAAGTCCACCACCCTAACCACTAGGCCACTCCTCCACTCCTTTCCTAGATCTTCCCTGGTTTAAACTTCAGTTTTTAGCTTTGAATTTTCCCTGTTAACCCCTTGACCTTTCCTAGGTGTCCACACCCCTTTACCCTCCTAAGAGTCACTGGATGAATGTTATGTGCATGTGTTTTTCTTTTCTGTAGGTATAACATAGAGTTCTTTTCAATCTTTGAACTTGTTTATTAGTTATGTAAACCACTTTGATTTGTGCTCGATAAGACTGGTAGAACAAATGTTAATCAATGATTTTTTTACTCGTTCCAAAAGTACAAAGACTCAAGGAAGTTACATGGAAATACTTTTAAGACAAATAGGAGGAAAACATTTTTCACTCAATGAATAGTTAAGCTCTGGAACTCGTTGCTAGAGAATGTGGTATCAGCATTTAGGGTATCTGGCTTTAAAAAATTGTTTGGACAAGTTCCTGGAAGAAAAGTCCATAGTCTGCTTTTGAGACAGACATGGGGGGAAGACACTGCTTGCTCTGGGATTGGTAGCCTGGAATGCTGCTACTATTTGAGATTCTGAATGGAATGTTGCTACTCTTTGGGGTTCTACATGGAACGTTGCCACTATTTGAGATCTGAATGGAATGTTGCTACCATGGAATGCTGCTACTATTGAGATTCTGAATGGAATGTTGCTACTCTTTGGGGTTCTACATGGAATGCTGCTACCATTTGAGATTCTGAATGGAATGTTGCTACTCTTTGGGGTTCTACATGGAATGTTGCTACCATTTGAGATTCTGAATGGAATGTTGCTACTCTTTGGGGTTCTGCATGGAATGTTGCTACTAATTGGGTTTCTACCAGGTACTTGTGACCTGGATTGGCCATTTTGGAAGCAGGATTCTGGACTAGATGGACCATTGGTCTGACCCAGTATGGCTATTCTTATGTTCTTAAGTGTAATTTTTGAGAATTAAAAATGCAGATTTATGATCAGAACATGCCCCTGAAATGCTTCCTCTGCCACCCCCCCCCCCCACCCCACCTTCCCTCCTAGACAACGTGATTTGGATTCTAGATCCGATCAGTTGTCTTTTCAATAGCTTAAAGCAGGTACAGCAGGTATCCCCTGTACTAGAGAGCTTACAGTCTGTGCCTGAAATGATGAAGGGGGAAGAGACTTCCTTGTGGTCACAAGAAGCATCAGGAGAAGAGGATTTGAACCCTGGTTTTCAATCCACTACTCTAACAACGAGGCTCCGAACATTTGGTTGTTGCTCCTTTGACTCGCTTTTCTGTGCGGTTATATAGCTCATTTGTGTAGAAAGCTAAAAAACGTTTTTGTTTGGTAGATTGTGATTTGAGTTTCTGTTGTATTTTGATATATGGTTATAGTTTTTTTTTAGATTGTAAACCACACAGGGCCCTTCTGGGACAGTATTTTCCCAAGACCGGTTTTCAGGACATCCACAATGAATATGCATGAACTTGATTTGCATACACTGCCTCCATTATATGCAAATCTCGTGAATATTCATTGTGTATATCCTGAAAACCTGACTGGCAAGGGGTACTCCAGGACCGGACTTGGGAAACACTGCACTAGGGGATATAGCGGTCATTAAGTATCCTATTAATATTGATATGAATGCTTGTAAGTGGCTGAAAATCCATGTAACCACACTCAGCTGATTTATGTCACAACCCCCTATTCTACATATGAAAGTCTATGCTTTTGAAAGTGTATCTCTTTGCATGCATCTATCCTATACAGTGGTGGAAATAAGTATTTGATCCCTTGCTGATTTTGTAAGTTTGCCCACTGACAAAGACATGAGCAGCCCATAATTGAAGGGTAGGTTATTGGTAACAGTGAGAGATAGCACATCACAAATTAAATCCGGAAAATCACATTGTGGAAAGTATATGAATTTATTTGCATTCTGCAGAGGGAAATAAGTATTTGATCCCCCACCAACCAGTAAGAGATCTGGCCCCTACAGACCAGGTAGATGCTCCAAATCAACTCGTTACCTGCATGACAGACAGCTGTCGGCAATGGTCACCTGTATGAAAGACACCTGTCCACAGACTCAGTGAATCAGTCAGACTCTAACCTCTACAAAATGGCCAAGAGCAAGGAGCTGTCTAAGGATGTCATGGACAAGATCATACACCTGCACAAGGCTGGAATGGGCTACAAAACCATCAGTAAGACGCTGGGCGAGAAGGAGACAACTGTTGGTGCCATAGTAAGAAAATGGAAGAAGTACAAAATGACTGTCAATCGACAAAGATCTGGGGCTCCACGCAAAATCTCACCTCGTGGGGTATCCTTGATCATGAGGAAGGTTAGAAATCAGCCTACAACTACAAGGGGGGAACTTGTCAATGATCTCAAGGCAGCTGGGACCACTGTCACCACGAAAACCATTGGTAACACATTACGACATAACGGATTGCAATCCTGCAGTGCCCGCAAGGTCCCCCTGCTCCGGAAGGCACATGTGACGGCCCGTCTGAAGTTTGCCAGTGAACACCTGGATGATGCCGAGAGTGATTGGGAGAAGGTGCTGTGGTCAGATGAGACAAAAATTGAGCTCTTTGGCATGAACTCAACTCGCCGTGTTTGGAGGAAGAGAAATGCTGCCTATGACCCAAAGAACACCGTCCCCACTGTCAAGCATGGAGGTGGAAATGTTATGTTTTGGGGGTGTTTCTCTGCTAAGGGCACAGGACTACTTCACCGCATCAATGGGAGAATGGATGGGGCCATGTACCGTACAATTCTGAGTGACAACCTCCTTCCCTCCGCCAGGGCCTTAAAAATGGGTCGTGGCTGGGTCTTCCAGCACGACAATGACCCAAAACATACAGCCAAGGCAACAAAGGAGTGGCTCAGGAAGAAGCACATTAGGGTCATGGAGTGGCCTAGCCAGTCACCAGACCTTAATCCCATTGAAAACTTATGGAGGGAGCTGAAGCTGCGAGTTGCCAAGCGACAGCCCAGAACTCTTAATGATTTAGAGATGATCTGCAAAGAGGAGTGGACCAAAATTCCTCCTGACATGTGTGCAAACCTCATCATCAACTACAGAAGACGTCTGACCGCTGTGCTTGCCAACAAGGGTTTTGCCACCAAGTATTAGGTCTTGTTTGCCAGAGGGATTAAATACTTATTTCCCTCTGCAGAATGCAAATAAATTCATATACTTTCCACAATGTGATTTTCCGGATTTAATTTGTGATGTGCTATCTCTCACTGTTACCAATAACCTACCCTTCAATTATGGGCTGCTCATGTCTTTGTCAGTGGGCAAACTTACAAAATCAGCAAGGGATCAAATACTTATTTCCACCACTGTATAATAAAAAGCACCTCCAACATTCTGAAGCTGACTCTGTGGCACTGTGGCAGTGTAGGGTTCGTAAGTCTGTAGTTTAGCGTATTATTGGCTCTCACTGTCCCCGCCCTCACGTCGAGGAAACGGAATGCTGCATAGTTGCCAAGCAAACAAATGTGACGTCACAGGAACGAAGAACCAATCAGACAGAACGGAACTTGGAGGAGGGAAGTGGAGTGTATTGAATCTCTAACAAACCATCATATACAGGGAGGTACGAACATCAGTGGAGGCAAGTGCACAGAACGGAAGGGAAGACAAACATATAATCACTTTGTCACTCACACACATCACACACACACACACAATCACTCTGTGTATCTCTCTTACACTGTCTGTAAAACACACTTCCACTCTCAGTCTCTCACATGGGCAACTGTATATTGCATTCTCACGACTAAGGAGCTCTTCTGATGTGATTGTTAAACTGATTGAAGGGCCTGAACAAGGAAAACTTTTACCACGTTGTAACACAGTTTACACAAAAAATATTGTATATAAAGAAATCTTCCACATGTAAACAACAATTATATTCAGAATACAACCGTGGAAACATTAATGGCAGGAACTCATTACATTGCTAGCGCCTGTTTCACTGTGTTAAGAAACGGGCCTTTTTTACTAGTAGAAAATAA
The DNA here is from genome assembly GCF_901765095.1 of Microcaecilia unicolor. Lineage (NCBI taxonomy): Eukaryota > Metazoa > Chordata > Amphibia > Gymnophiona > Siphonopidae > Microcaecilia > Microcaecilia unicolor. The sequence continues at coordinate 25,803,627 of NC_044031.1, read as the reverse complement.
CATCTTAAATGTAGATATGATATATTCATAAACTGTACGATGTGAACCGTGACAATAACTGGAAATGGGAAATGTGTTACTGTCCAGGACGCACAGTTCTTCCCGCCCTGTCTGGATTCGGCCCAGTGAATTCTCCTGATGAAACAGTGTTGTGCGTTTCTGGTTTCATTTCAGCTGCGGGTGGCATTTGAGGACGTGGCTGCCTCATTTTCCCAGGAGAAGTGGGAGTATTTAAAAGGAGACCCAAAAGAGCTGCACAGGGAGGCAGTGAAGGATAATTATGAGACCCCGATCTCTCCAGGTAAGGACCACATATCTGCATTTCTGGCAAACGTGGGGTGGATATTTAGCAGGGGATTCATGTGGTGAGATTCCTATCGCACGTAGTTAATATCAGCCCTGCCAATGCAGTCCCGTTCCCCCCCCCCCCACCCCTGGACATAGGGTTGCCAACTAGATCCAGTTTCGCCTGACAGGGTTGATCCGGTCCTGGCCTTACTCCATTGCATGCTGGGACTTGTGGTCCTGATTTCCCCATTGGATTCCCTAAGAAGAACCAGGGTACAAGTCCCTGTGTGCATTGGGGTAAGTAAAGCCAGGACTGGATCAACCCTGTCGGGTGAATCTGGAACTAGTTGGCAACCCTACATGACACCTAGGGCAGCTTTATGTCTGCAGACCAGGCAGCCCATTGCATCAGCATAGAGAGCTCTGTCTACCATGTTTCCCCGACAGTAAGACCTAGCAAATTTTTGTTTGAAGGCAGGGCCGCCGAGAGCCGGACAAGGCCCCCCCCCTCCACCCGCCCTCCGTCGCTCCCGGAACTAGCCTTAAACGCCTCCTTTCACCTTCGCAGCAAGCAGCAGCAGGGCAGACCTCTCCTTCCTTCCGTGCCCCGCCCTCGCGGATGTTATGTCAGGCGAGGGCGGGACACGGAAGGAAGGAGTGGCCTGCCCTGCTGCTGCTTGCTGCGAAGGTGAAAGGAGGCGTTTAAGGTTAGTTCCGGGAGCGACGGAAGGCGGTCGGGCCAACCCCGATCCAACCCCGATGTTTCCCTGAAAAATAAGCCCCTGAAAATAAGACCTAGCGCATTTTGGGGGGCAAAAATTAACATAAGACAGTGTCTTATTTTCGGGGAAACACGGTACTGTATTGGGAAGTGCCCCTAAATCTCGGCAGCAGAGAGCAGCCCTCAGCTTCCTGTTCAAGCCTCCCCCCCCCCCACCTTCACAGGCAGCCACTGGGAACAGGCGGGAGAGAGGTGCGTCTGGAGCAGGCAGAGCAGATCAAGAAGAGCCTAAGGTTCCCTAATTCAGGCCCTGCCCTCCTGTCGGGGATAAGAGGGATTGACCTGAAGAAGAAACTGTCTAGGAAAAAGTAGGCCTCTGCTCCCTAAAACTGCCCTTCCTCTCCTCTTCTGTCTGCGAGGAACAGAAGGGGACGGGGAAGTGCAGCAGTGGGCAACAGCAAAAAGGACTAATTCAATTTATGTCTGCATACGTTTTGTTTTTATTGACCCTTCACAGGCAAATATAAAGCAACTGTTTCCAAGTTCTTTTTTTTTTTAATGTATGTTTATTATTTCACATAAACAAGTTCAATACAATATCCAATGCTTCAACTTAATGTACAGTCAAAATGCGCTGTTGACAACAAATGCTACACAACCCCCCCCCCCCCCCCCCCCCGCTCCCTACCCCCCACCCACCTTTCCTCCAGGGTAACAACAGTCGGACTCAACAGTTCAAACCGACGGAATCCTCCACCTATCAAACGGAGATCCCTCTCCAGTCCATATATATTGTCCACACTTTGAGAAATTTTACCAGTGGAGTGGAGGAGTGGTTAGGGTGGTGGACTTTGGTCCTGGGGAACTGAGTTTGAGTCCCACTTCAGGCACAGGCAGCTCCTTGTGACTCTGGGCAAGTCACTTAACCCTCCATTGCCCCATGTAAGCCGCATTGAGCCTGCCATGAGTGGGAAAGCGCAGGGTACAAATGTAACAAAAATTAAAAAAAAAAATCTGTCCCTGCTTCACAGCTGTCATTTTAGCCATTAAAAAACAGTAATCCACTTTTTTAAAGACTTGATCCAACGTAGGGATCGCTGTTTGTTTCCAATATCTAGCAATTAAAATACGTGCTGCTGTTACTACATGAGAGAGAATACCATGAAATGAGCGACGTATGCCCTCCACTGGTATGTTAAGTAAACAAAGCTCCGGGCTCGGTGTAATTGCTATCCCCAGCTTAGTGTGGAGGTGTGATATTAAGTCTGTCCAGAACTGCTTTATGGTCGGGCAGTCCCACCATATGTGCCAGAATGTACCCCGGGCTCCACAGCCCCGCCAGCAAGTTGAGACCTCTGAAATATATGTGATATTCTGTAGGGGGGTGAGGTACCACTGGTATAACATCTTGTACCCATTCTCCACCAGAGGTGTTGCCACAGAAAAATTCAGTAAAGTTTTATATATACGGGGCCATTTATCCCGCTCATAATGGACGGATAAAAGAGTCTCCCATTTATCAGTATATTGGGACAAGGGGGAAGATTGATGTAAGAGCGCTTTATAAATCCTGGATATGCCACCCCTCCCTGCCCCCGAGCCCATCGCCCGTCCAGTTCTGTTACTGTCAACAATAGCTCGTCTTTAGCCTTAACGGTGCATAAAATCCCTCACCTGCATATAATGAAAATGGTCTCTGTCAGTCAATCCTTACTCCTCTCTCGGAGCCTGAAACGACTGACATTAACTGTTTCCAAGTTCTAAACTTCAGTCAGTAAAGACTTCCAAGTCATACATGTTTCTCATTGTGCCGTCCAGCATCTCCCCATCTCTCTCTCTCTCTTTCTCTGTCATCTGCCATTCCTCTGACCTTCCACCACTCCCTTCTTAAAAAGTTTGATCACTTTAAGGTTACTTGGTACGATGATCCCCAGGTGCTTATGTTTTGATGGATGACAATAGCAGATCCTCTCTCCCCCATCATGTGCTGTTCCTCTGGAAACTTCTGCTATGTGCAGGGCTGCCGAGAGGGGGGGCAGGGAGGGCAAAATTCCCCGGGCCTCCAAGGGGGGCCCAGCGCCGGGGTCTCTCTCTCCTGCTCCTGACGGGACCTGCATGATCGCGTCCCGACAGGAGCAGCAGAGAGAGAACTCTGGTGCTGCAACTGGGCCCTCCTTGGAGTCTGGGGAGGACCCGGAGAAGCACCTCCAGCGCTGCTCTTCTGCCCAGCTGAGCGGCTGCTTTTCCTCTCAGTCGTGCATGCTCAGTTTTGAAAACGAGAATGCCCTGAGAGAAAAAGCAGCCGCAGGGGCAGGCAATCGACAGAACAGCTGTGCTGGAGGAAGACGTCTTCTGCTGGCAGGGCCTCGGGATCCCTGTCAGCTAACAAGGTATTTCAATTGCGGCAGCGATCTGGGGGGATCCGGTGACCTTGCATGGCAGAGAGGGAAAGCTTCGGGGCAGCCGGAGGCAGCTTGTGAAAATGGCTACCGTGACGGGGCCCCTCTGAGAAGGGAAATACATTTTTAAAGAAGATCGGGAAGGGAGAAGGAAACAGACTGTGGTGGGGAGAAGGGGAAGAGATGCCTGGACTGTGGGGTCCCCTGAAGCTGTGGGGCCCAGGGCAGCTGCTCTGCTTGCCCCTCCCCCCCCCCCCCAACACCGGCCCTGGCTGTGTGTTCTTCTGTGATTGTAAGAGAGAGGTAATTAATTTCTTTTCTATCCCTAGACACAGACCAGAAAAAAAACAATCCCGATATATTATTAAGGATTAAAGAAGAGGAAGAGCCGTATGTCTGGGTTCCCCAAGAGTCAGGAATGAAAGAAATGACTCACTCAGACACAGGTGAGTATTAATATTAATAAATACAGTACAGAGTCAAAGCAGGTTTAATAGCAGGGGTGGCGCAACCTTTATACACAGAGAGCCGCACACAAATAAATTAACAAATGTGCTGTATAATTCACTGTATGGGTAGTGGATGAAATAATCACACAAGGTATGATTTAAATAGTCCTCAATTAAGAACATACATAAGAACATAAGAGTAGCCATACTGGGTCAGACCAGTGGTCTGTCTAGACCAGTATCCTGTTTTCCAAACAGTGGCCAAGCCAGGCTACAAGTACCTGGCAGAAACCCAAATCGTGGCAACATTCCGTGTAGAACCCCGAAGAATAGCAAGATTCTGGAATCCTAAAGAGTGACAAGATTCCATGCAGAATCTCAGAGTTGCAATATTCCGTGTAGAACCCCAAAGAATAACATTATGGAATCTTAGAGTGACAAGATTCCATGCAGAATCTCAAAGAGTAGCAACATTCCATGTAGAACCCCAAAGAATAACATTATGGAATCTTAGAGTGACAAGATTCCATGCAGAATCTCAAAGAGTAGCAACATTCCATGTAGAACCCCAAAGAACAGCAAGATTCTGGAATCCTAAAGAGTGACAAGATTCCATGCGGAATCTCAGAGTAGCAACATTCCATGTAGAACCCCAAAGAACAGTAAGATTCTGGAATCCTAAAGAGTAACAAGATTCCATTCAGCATCTCAAATAGTAGCAACATCAAACATATAAACGGCGAGTGACAATACTCACTCGCAAATGCGCAGTAGAGACGTATTGACACGGGGGTGGGACAGACAGGGAAACTGCGTGAAGGGGAGGGAACCTCCGAGGTCGCCACCGCTACCCCCCTCGAGGTCGCCGCCACTGGTACCCCCCCCCCCCCCCCGGAGTCGCTGCTGCCGCCACTCCTCCACCCGGCGGTCTCTTCGCTATTCAACTTACATCTCTGCAGCAGGCAGATCAGCTGAGCTGCCGTTGGCCTTCCTTCCCTGCCTGTGTCCCGCCCTCGCTGACGTTACGTCACACGAGAGCGGGACACAGGCAGAGAAGGAAGGCTGACTGGAGCTCAGCTGATCTCTGCTTGCTGCGGAGATGTAAGTTGAATAGCGAAGAGACCGCCGGGTGGAGGGGCGGCGGGGGCAGCGACCCACCAGCCCGTTTTAACGGGCTCAACGGCTAGTTCCATACTATAAATCCCAGGGCAAGCAATTGCTTCCTATGTCTGTCTCAATAGCAGACTATGGACTTTTCCTCCAGGAATTTGTCCAAACCTTTTTTAAGCCCAGTTACGCTTAAGATTTTGTAGACCTCAATCATATCTCCCCTCATCCGTCTCTTTTCCAAGCTGAAGAGCCCTAACCTCTTTAGCCTTTCCTCATACCATCCCCTTTGTCATTCTGGTCACTCTTCTTTGAACCTTTTCTAATTCGGCTATATCTTTTTTGAGATACAGCAACCAGAAGTGAACGCAGTACTCAAGGTTCAGAAATCTGCATCAGGCATTCAGTAATATATTAATAGTGGGTGGAAAAAGCCTCAGAGAGCTCCAGGGTAACCACTTCAGAGCTAAAAACATCACTGGCAGAAAAACATTCCACATATATAAGTACTACAGTCTACATATGCAATGAAAATTTACAACTTTCTAAACAGATTTCTACACCTTTGAGTATTGCGTTCAGTTCTGGTCACCGTATCTCAAAAAAAGATATAGCCGAATTAGAAAAGGTTCAAAGAAGAGCGACCAGAATGACAAAGGGGATGGAACTCCTCTCGTATGAGGAAAGGCTAAAGAGGTTAGGGCTCTTCAGCTTGGAAAAGAGACGGATGAGGGGAGATAAGATTGAGGTCTACAAAATCCTGAGTGGTGTAGAACGAATAGAAGTAAATTGATTTTTTACTCTGTTCCAAAAGTACAAAGACTAGGGGACACTTGAGGAAGTTACATGGAAATACTTTTAAAACAAATAGGCAGAAATATTTTTTCACTCAACAAATAGTTAAGCTCTGGAACTCGTTGCAGGAAGATGTGGTAACAGTGGTTAGCGTATCTGGGTTTAAAAAAGGTTTGGACAAATTCCTGGAGGAAACGTCCATAGTCTGCTATTGAGACAGAGATGGGAAGCAACTGCTTACCCTGGGATTGGTAGCATGGAATGTTGCTACTCTTTAGGGTTCCAGAATCTTGCTACTCTTTGGGATTCTTCATGGAATCTTGCTAGTCGTTATGATTCCGGAATCTTGTTTCTCTTTGAGGTTCTGGAATGTTGTCACGATTTGGGTTTCTGCCAGGTACTTGTGACCTGGCTTGGCCACTGTTGGGAAAACAGGACACTGGGCTAGATGGACCATTGGTCTGACCCAGTATGGCTACTCTTATGTTCGTATATTATATTCTTATGTTCATTCCCAGATTGATTATTGGTTTGGGGATTTGCTCATCTGAAAGAGCAAGTGCCCTTCGGATATGGCTACTAACATGGTCCGACCACGCCCCCTCACAATTGGATATTTAGAACAGAGAGGCATTAGATATTGGCGTCTTAATGATGAGATTTTACAAAGCCCTTCTAATGTGAGTCAGTTTGAGAAAGACATCTTGGAATATGTACAATATAGTGATAAAGGGGAGGTTGACTATTGGCCTTGTGGGAGGGACACAGAACGGTCATGAGGGGAAAAGTTTTGCGTTACAGTCCCAATTAAAGACACAGAAGGAAGCTGCAGAGCGGAATCTCCGCATTCAGGTAGTCGCACTGGAATCTGAAACTAAACACCAAGGGGTGGCTCCTTCTGAGGAGGATGATCTCCATACTCTCCGGATGGAGCTCTGTGCGTTGCAGATGTAGCTGCCAAACCGCTATGAATTTAGCAACAAAGTGAGCTACCTGTTAGCTCATAAACTACAACAAAGAACAGCGTGGTCACACATGAGCTCCATCCAAGATGACACTGGGGCTCTCTATACCAGGATGGCAGGTATATAGGATGCCTTTACAAGGCATTATGAGCAACTGTATATCCCTGATGTCTCCCCCATGGAGGAGGACATTCAGTTATACCTGTCCATTCTTGATTTACCCAGAATCTCGGCTTCAAACTTATGTCTCACCCAATTGAACTGGAGGAAATCATATGGGCTATTAAAAATCTGCATGCTGGCAAGGCCCCTGGACCAGATGGGTTCATCAATAAATATTATAAGTGTTTTGGGAAACATCTAGCTCCATTACTTCTCCAGGCTTTAAATTATCTGGAGTCAGGGGAGTGTCTTCCAAACTTTTGGAGTTTGGCGGCTATCACTGTGGTCCCCAAACTGGGGAAGGATCCCTTGTCATGTGTATCCTACATACCCATCTCTTTATTGAACACAGATTACAAACTTTTTACTAAAATACTGCAGCGAGTTCAACAGCTGCTGCCTTCCCTGATACATGTAGATCAATCTGGTTTTGTGGTCAAGACGGCAAACCTATGGTATTGTTTGCAGAGCTATTCACCTTAATCAACAAGCTCATATAACTAAGGTCCCAATGTTACTCTTGTCATTGGATGCTGAAAAAGCGTTCGACAGGGTTCATTGGCCTTTCTTATTTCTTACCGTGCGCACAGTGGGGTTTCCTGGGAAGTTCCTTACTTAGCTAACTCAGATCTATGCACAGCCTGCAGCTTGTATTAAAATAAATGATATCTATTCATCCCCTACAAACACGATCTGGCAGAAATCACCAATGAAATCAAGCTCAGCTTAAACATCATGAACTCACGGGCAAATGCATTCCAACTAAAACTCAGCACAGAAAAAACTCACTGTCTCATCATCTCATCCCAATACAGTACATACAAACCCACAAACATCAACACCCCAGGTTACACCCTCCCTATCTCAGACAGCCTGAAAATTCTCGGAGTAACAATCGACCGGAACCTCTTACTAGAGAACCAAGCGAAATCCACCATAAAGAAAATGTTTCACTCAATGTGGAGACTCAAACGCGTGAAACCATTCCTCCCAAGGGAAGTATTTCACAACCTGATACTACTACTACTACTATTTAACATTTCTATAGCGCTACAAGGCGTACGCAGCGCTGCACAAACATAGAATAAAGACAGTCCCTGCTCAAAGAGCTTACAATCTAATAGACAAAAAAAAAAAGTAATCAAATCAATTAATGTGTACAGGAAGGAAGAGAGGAGGGTAGGTGGAGGCAAGTGGTTACGAGTCAAAAGCAATGTTAAATACGTGGGCTTTCAGTCTAGATTTAAAGGTGGCCAAGGATGGGGCAAGACGTAGGGGCTCAGGAAGTTTATTCCAGGCGTAGGGTGCAGCGAGAGAGAAGTCGCGAAGTCTGGAGTTGGCAGTAGTGGAGAAGGGAACAGATAAGAAGGATTTATCCATGGAGCGGAGTGCACGGGAAGGGGTGTAGGGAAGGACGAGTGTGGAGAGATACTGGGGAGCAGCAGAGTGAGTACATTTATAGGTTAGTAGAAGAAGTTTGAACAGGATGCGAAAACGGATAGGGAGCCAGTGAAGCGACTTGAGGAGAGGGGTAGTATGAGTAAAGCGACCCTGGCGGAAGACGAGACAGGCAGCAGAGTTTTGAACCGATTGGAGAGGAGAGAGGTGACTAAGTGGGAGGCCAGCAAGAAGCAGATTGCAGTAGTCTAAACGAGAGGTGACAAGAGTGTGGATGAGGGTTTTGGTAGAGTGCTCGGAAAGAAAGGGGCGGATTTTACGGATGTTGTAAAGAAAGAAACGACAGGTCTTGGCGGTCTGCTGGATATGAGCAGAGAAGGAGAGAGAAGAGTCAAAGATGACCCCAAGGTTTCGAGCTGAGGAGACAGGGAGAATGAGAGAGCCATCAACAGAAATAGAAAACGGGGGGAGTTGGGAGGTGGGTTTGGGGGGAAAAATGAGAAGCTCGGTTTTGGTCATGTTTAATTTCAGGTGGCGTTGAGACATCCAGACAGCAATGTCAGACAAGCACGCTGAAACTTTGGTTTGGATGCAAGGTGAGATATCAGGGGTAGAAAGGTAGATTTGGGAGTCGTCAGCATAGAGATGGTAGGAGAAGCCATGGGATGAGATTAATGAACCAAGTGAAGAAGTGTAGATAGAAAAGAGGAGGGGACCAAGAACAGAACCCTGAGGTACGCCGACAGGCAGAGGGATAGAAGTAGAAGAGGATCCACCAGAGTGAACTCTGAAGGTGCGGAGGGAGAGGTAGGAAGAGAACCAGGAAAGGACAGAGCCCTGGAATCCATGTGAGGACAGGGTATCGAGGAGTATGCTGTGATCGACAGTGTCAAAAGCAGCGGAAAGATCAAAAAGAATGAGGATGGAATAGAGACCTCTGGATTTAGCCAGTAATAGGTCATTGGAGACTTTAGTAAGCGCAGTTTCGGTTGAGTGGAGAGGGCGAAAACCAGATTGTAGTGGGTCAAGAATAGCATGTGAGGAGAGAAAATCAAGGCAGCGGTGGTGAACAGCACGCTCAAGTAATCAATGGTACTAAGCCACGCAGACTACTGCAACGGAATCTATGCGGAATGCAAGGAACAAATCATAAAGAAACTTCAGACCGCACAAAACACAGCAGCCAGGCTTATATTTGGAAAAACGCGTTTTGAAAGCGCCAAACCCCTACGACAAAAACTGCACTGGCTCCCAATCAAAACCTGCGCAATAGTTCACAAAATGCCAGTCTTTCGGGATGAGGGGCTCACTGTCTACACCATTGTGCGCAAGGCCTATGGTCGAGTGTGGAGTACAGTTGGTCCATCAATAGTCCAGAGCTGAAAGCCATTTGTCAAGCCTTTCTAGCGTTACACAAGATCCTAGAGGGGTGAGCAGTGCGGGTTCTGTCGGACAGTACGACAGCGGTGGCCTATATCAATCTTCAAGGCAGCACTCAGAACAGAGCGTTTGCTTACTAGGCAGCCGTCATTCTGACTTGGGCGGAGCATCATCTTCTGTTATTGGCGGCCCACATCGCTGGCCTGGACAATGTGCATGCCGACTTTCTCAGTCGCCATACCCTTGATCTGGCAGAGTGGGAGTTAGCGACGGAAGCTTTCCGGCAGATTTGCAGCAAGTGGGGCACTCCAGGGATCGATCTCATGGCGTCCAACTCCAATGCCAGAGTAGTCCGGTTCTTCAGCAGAAGGGAGCATGGGTCCGCGGGGCTGGATGCCCTGTCGCAACCATGGCCGCCATCCACACTTCTGTATGTGTTTCCACTGTGGCCTTTGATCGGTCAAATTCTTCAACGGATCCGCCTTCACTCAGGGCTGATGATCCTGGTGGCTCCAGACTGGCCACATCCGTGGTATGCGGATTTGCAGCGACTTCTGGTGGGAGATCCGTTCCATCTTCCTCTCCTCCCAAACCTTCTGCATCAGGGACCTGTGGGTATGGAAGATCCTTGCCGCTTTGGTCTTACGGCTTGGCTCTTGAAAGAGCGAATTTAAGGAAGAAAGGTTATTTTGACGAAGTGATAGCTACTTTGCTGAGAGCTCACAAGCGATCCACGCCTACAGCCTACGCTCGGGTCTGGCGTACTTTTGAAGCGTGGTGTTCAGCGCATGCGTGGTCACCTATGTGGGCTTTGATTTCCCAGATGTTGGCTTTTTTGCAGGATAGTCTGCAGAAAGGTCTAGCCTACAATTCTCTTCGGGTGCAAGTGGCAGCACTGACGTGTTTTCGAGGCCGAGTGGCGGGTTCGTCGGTTTGCGGCTCATCCGGATGTGGTGTGCTTCTTGCGTGGATGGTTGAAGCTTTGTCCTCCATTGCGTTTTCCGTGCCCTACTTGGAGTTTGCGGCTTGTTTTTGTATGCATTTTAGTTGGTGCCCTTTGAGCCACTTGGTCAGAAAAAGATCTTACGCTTAAGGCAGTTTTTTTGGTGGCCCTGGTGTTGGCGTGTAGAGTGTCCGAGATTTAGGCCCTGTCGTGTCGGGATCCCTTCTTGCAGTTTTCAGAATCCGGGGTCACGGTTCGCACGGTGCCCTCATTTCTTCCTTCATTTCAGAAGGAGGATTGCCCGGAGTCTTTTTGGCAGTTGCGCCTTTTGGATGTCCGGTGCATTCTTTTGCAGTACTTACAGATGTCAAATGAGTTTCGGTGCTCTGATCACTTGTTCGTCCTGTTTTCGAGTCCACAACGAGGTTTTCCAGCGTCTAAGGCCACAATTGCGCGCTGGCTAAAGGAAGCAATTGTTTCGGCTTACCTTTTGACTGGGTGGAGACTTGCCTGTTTTCAGTTTTGGACATCTGTCGGGCGGCGACATGGGTGTTGCACCTTTCATTTGCTAAGCATTATCGTCTGGATGTTGCAGCACGGGAGGATGCGCGCCTTGGGGCGGCGGTTCTATCTTGGGGAGCTGCAACTTCCCGCCCGGTTTAGGGAGTGCTTGGGTACATCCCACCAGTTCCTGGATTCATCTGCTGCTGAAGCTAAGGAAGGAAAAATTAAGACATACCTGATAATTTTCTTTCCTTTAGTCGCAGCACATGAATCCAGGATCCCTCCCTGTTGCAGTCTGTGATCAGTTTCAGCAAAATCTGCATTAGACAGTTTGTTGGCTACTCTATTATGAGTATTGTTCACTCCGGTTGAGTGCGTTTCTTTTATTGTGAGTTAAGTGATGTTCCTGTTTCTTTTCTCTGCTTTGGAATTCTTACTATACTAAAGGTAGAAGGACCGGTATACAGAGGGTCAGTGCCTGCTTTTAGTGTTCTCTGTCTCCACCTGCTGGTAGACGGATGCAACCCACCAGTTCCTGGATTCATCTGCTGCGACTAAAGGAAAGAAAATTATCAGGTATGTCTTAATTTTTCCATATTTTGCATAAAGCGCGGGGGGAGATTGGTTTGGAGGAGACTCTTTTAGAAAGGGCATTGTGTGATGGTGCAGAGCGGGGGGGTGTTTCTCATTTTATATTGGGCTTTACTACTGGCCTGCTCTCCTGTGGATTATTACACACAATATTGGGAAAGGGACCTGAGAACAACCTATACGGGGCTGCAATGGGAAAAGTGTTTTAAATTTCTCCTTAAGCTATCTATCGGTAGTGCCTTAATTGAAAATGGATACAAAATGCTATACGGATGTTAATATACTTCGCAGCGTTTGCAGCGTATCTTTAAGATTGGCACAGGATTTGGTAGGCGTAACTGTGGACAGTTTGGAGATATGTTCCATATTTGGTGGTCCTGCCCCTCTCATTCAACCGTACTGGCAGTCTGTCCATTCTTTGATGCAACAAATTATAGGGGGCTCCTATCCTTTGATAGCAGAACATTGTTTGCTCCGTCACAGACCCGTTGGAATACAACCTTCACAACACAGTCTGGCGATTCATCTGTTCACTGCAGCTCGTCTGGCCCTGGCAGCAGCATGGAAGGAGTCCTCGGATCCCTTTACCTGCGTAAAATAGATCATTTGTGTTTGATGTCTGAACTGACAGTAATTAAGAATCTCCAACTCACTAAGTTTCACAAAGTCTGGGGCTCTTATTGAACTGGAAATCTAACCCACAGCGTTTGGAGTGATTGACGTCCGCTTTGGTTTTCCGTTTTCCATTTTTGGTGATTGTACTGGAAGTTTATGGGGTTTTTTTTTAATTCTTTATTTATCATTTTAACATTCATACTATATACTTATGAGTGATAATACACCAAACTGAAATTAAACATTCAAATAAAATAAGCAAATATACAATCCACAGTATTATTCCAAACTAACGACCACAAGTTAAGGTAATCGATCCAAGACATAGAAATAAATCTCCATACTTAAACATTAAGCACACAAATAGAATTAAATCAAAAAGAACAGCTTAATTCCGAGCGGGTAACTCTAATCTGCTATACAGTGTTGCACATGTGACTAAACTTGTACATCAACCTCTTCTCTGCTTAATAAAAAGTCTTCCAATTGTTTTGGGTCAAAAAATTGAAATTGCTTAGACTGAAATTTTATTCTACACACAAATGGAAATCTTAAAAGAAAATGAGTTTATCTTGTTAGGCAGACTGGATGGACCGTGCAGGTCTTTTTCTGCCGTCATCTACTATGTTACTATGTTAAAAGAAAATCTGCGCCTATAGCAATTACAAGAGGACGTAAGGATAAGAACCTCCTACGTCTCTGTTGAGTCTCACAAGCCAGGTCAGGAAAAACTCTAATTTTTGAACCCAAAAATTGGGAGTCCAAATGTCTCAAAGAGAGTCTAAGGACAGCGTCCCTGTCCATCTCTATTGCAAAAGTTACCAAAAGTGTAGTTCTTTGAGTAATAACCTCAAGGGAGGATTCCAGGAATGCCGTGAGATTCAATGCGTCTTGTTGTAAATTACTTGATGGTTTCCCATCAATTTGAATATAATAAGCACGAGTTATAGGCAGCAGAGAATTCGCCGGCATTCCCAGAATTTCCATTAGATATTTTCTAACCATTTGTGTTGGTACCACCAAAGGAGACCTAGGAAAATATATAAACCGCAAAGTTAGTCTTTTAGATTGATTTTCCAAGTACTCCAAGCGTCGCAAAGTATAGTTTCTGTCTTTAATTAGGGATTATCCCACAAGATCCAACTTTTTCAGTTTTTTCTGACAGCCTCTTAACCTCAGAGGCTTGGAGTGCACTTGACTGTATCTGGTTCAATGCAGTCTCTGAAAGAATTTTAATAGTCTGATGTTTATGGTTATATATTATGATCTCACTAGGGAGTGGGTTGGGGGGAAGGGGGGAGGGATTGGAGGACTTACTTATCACTGTTGTGGTTCATTCATGTATTGAACGTATATTGCCAATCTTTAATAAAGTTTTTTTTGTTTAAAAAAAAAAATTTGTAACACCTTTTTTCCAGCACCAGAGGCCTTATGAAAAGCAAAATCTGAAAGGCTGTGTAATGACAAAGATGATGGAAGTGCTCATGAGTTTTTGAAATATAACATGCACCCCTTCCTCAGATATGACCGTAGGTCTGAATGCTTGCTGTGACCTCTGAAGGAGGGACCTGGGTGTTCTTGAAATCTCAATACTATAACATCTCTCTTACTGCTTTAATGAAAGCATCATAGCCTACGAAGTTCTCCGCAGATGTGTCTAAAGATATTACACTGGGGATTACACTGGCATTTCATAAAGCTACTGTTTAAGACATATAAAAATTGTGTAAATAGCAGAGATCCCACATGGTTCTTTAGTGTCCGCTGACAAAGGCCAGACACAAAAGAATCGTCCGACCACAAAACCAGATTCTGTCCTTTGATAGCTTTCTGTAGTCACTAACAGCCGACTAACGCCTTCTTTTCATATCCGGCAGATCATGAGGCCATTCAGGAAGAGAAGCAGGAGAAGAATCCGGAAGATCATCCCATAATACTGGAACCAATACCAAGGGAGTCGGGAAATATCTGTGAGAATCTTCCCCAAAGGGCTGAAAGGAGAGAAATCAGCCAAAGTCAGCAGAAATCAGAGAAGGAGCGGAGAAATCCTGCGGGAGAGTGTGGGAGAAGTGATGGACGGCTCCCAAAGATTCCTGGACACCTGAGACACCACAAGAGAAAGGAGAATGGGAAGAAATCTTTTTTGTGTGAAACCTGCGGAAGACGTTTTGATAGGAAATATTGTCTGTTAATTCACCAGAGAAGCCACATAGGGCACAAACGTTTTCCGTGCTCCGAGTGTGGGAAATGTTTCATACAGAAGTTTATCTTGAAATTGCACCAGAAGATTCATACTGAGAAGAAAACTTTCACATGTATTGAGTGTAAGAAATGTTTCTCTCGCAAGGAATCCTTAGTAATACACCTAAGAACACATACAAGAAAAAAACCCTTTCATTGTTCTGAAGGTGAGGAATCTTACAGGAGTAGGTTTTCCTTAACAAAGCACCAGAAAATGAAGACTGAGAGAACTTGTGTATGTTGTAAAAGTGAAGATCTGTTCCTTCAAAAAGAAAACTTAGTACACCAAAAAGGAGACACAGGAAAGAAGCAATTTAATTGTCCCATGTGTGACAAAAGTTTCATTTATTTATCACAGCTCAGAAGGCACCACCTGACTCACACTGGATTGGCCCGAGAGAAACGATTTCCATGCACCAAATGTGAGAAAAGCTTCATTTACCTGTCTGAGCTGAAAAGGCATCAATTGATACATACAGGAGTGAAACCATTTTCATGCACTGAGTGTGATAGAAGCTTCACTCAGCTATCAAATATGAAAAGGCACCAGAAGATCCATATGGGAGTGAGATAAAGGAAACTGAACACAGGAAGGTGTATATAAATATCTAGGAATGGAGAAAGAAGTGACAATCGATTGTAAATCACTGAGAGAAAAGATCAGTAAAGAATCTTACAGGAGATTACATTTGGTATTGAACAGTGCATTAATGTCGCAGAATAAGACCAAAGCCATTAATCAGCTGACGGTTCTCGCATTCTCGTACAGCTTTCAAATTGTAGACTGGCCTCTAAAAACTCTTTAAAAAAATTGGATATGGGATCAAGAACCACCATACACACTAGGTCAGTTGTAAGGATCAGTGTATGCCAAGACTGTACATTCCCTGAGGCTAAGGAAAAATGGTCCTGATAGAAATAGATTATGCCTTTAGACCTACTGTCGTAGGCCAAAGGGAGCCAAGATAGTGGATGAGAAGGACATTTGAAGCTGAGCTGCAGTGACTTGGACTCTATGCCTAAATGAAAAGGGAAGCTTCAGGGACTACAGCATTCTGCCTCCAGGGTTTGGCAAGCTGTGATTTACTATTCTTAACTCACCCCTCCGGGTGGTTCCATGGCTTGTGAAGTGGGAGAGCACTCGGAAGTGGAGAGTGAAGTATTGTTAAGCACACATGACCCTTCGACAGTGCGGGGATCTGATGTCGAATTGCTTGAAGCTGCTGTGAAGGTGCATTTTGTTCTGTCTTGGCAGTTGCGGGAGGTCTCAGCAAACCACCCCCTTTGCATGTACAGCTGGACGCGTCATCAGATCTATCGACGCCTGATCATGAAGGGCAGTGTGAAAGGGCTGTGACTTAGAGTGATATCCAGAGAGAAACAGGAGACTCCTTTACGTCAGCCCAAGAAACACCAGAGAAGTAGAGGATGACGCACGACTCTCGAGCTGGGAGTTGCAGACTGAAAAACTTTATTGAGTGAGTCAGGGATAGACACTGATTCAGGCACAGGAGGAAGTTTGGCATACCATTGCCGCAGCCCCTGGTGAGGAATAATAGTTATTACACAAGTCCATTTGGTTAGCGGTAGACTCCTTGCATGAGGTATGTGCAGGTTTTCTCACCACCTCAACACAGTATAGTGCTAACAAGGTAGAATACAAAAAAACCTGGCTGTATCGGTTGAGCAAGTTAAGGCAACTCGGGCCACATTTGCTGAGGATAAAATGGTGACTCCTAGAAAATTAGAAACTCTTCATAATTACACATATCATAATCTGAAGCAAAGGGTATTGAATTTTCCTGTGGTTCTTACTGCCTCCCCTAAAGATCTATTTTTACATGAGATATCCAGAGACGGGGCTTTCTCCCTTACAAAAGGGTTACTGTATTCCAACTTTAGCTACTAGATATTGGGGAGGATTTGAACAGCCTGTGTTCATCGATCCACAGGAGATTCAGAACTTGACTAAAGTATTGGAAAGATCTGACAATGTTGTTATTGAAAGAAAGGTGCTTTTGATGCCTTTTGGTTTTGTGTTTTTTTTTTTACAATATAAGGATGCTTTGTTGTGACTATTTATAGAGCTCGTAACTCTGTTGTTTTTTTTTTTTTTTTTTTTTTTTAATGTTTCCAGAATTACCAGGACAGGAGAAGGAGGGAGCTTTTGTTACTGTGTTCAAAAGTTTTAGCTACTGGAGCATGTTTTCAACTCCACCTTCTCTGTAAATATATGCATTGTTTGAATACTACTATTGTGTGTTTTTTGAACCCCTTTCTGGATTCTATTGACCATAGTTCAGAGATTTAAATTTATGGGATGAGATTTCCTTCTCCAGTTTTCCTTTTTCTTTCATGTATCTTCCGCTGCTGTCTTTCTTGGCTTCCTGTGTTGGGCTGTTATGTAGTATGGAAGTGTGAGAATGTTTCTTTCTAGTAATTTCTCATTGCCTAATTTTTCTATCTTTTACTGTTTTCTTCTTCAAACTGTTTGATGGAGCTTAAAGCCCACACACGCGGGTGCCTTCTCGCCAGCCCGAGGCATGTGTGGGACCCTCACTCGGATCAAACAGCATACTAAAGAATACAACTCCTAGGGCAGGTGGAAGAGGGTATGTGAGAATGCTAGTGTTCTCGGAGAACATGTGCTAAAGGTAAGTAACTTTTACGTTCTCCAAGGACAAGTAGGAGGGAATCCCTAGCTACCAGGGTCGCAAAAACAGCAAATCATGGTCAACAGGGATTTGCAACAGCAAGGCCAAGCGGAAAACAGACTGTTGTGAAAATGCAGCCTGGAACAGAAAAGAATGGGCCTAGGAAGGTGGAGTTGGATTCTAGACACCAAATAAATTCTGCAGGACTGTCTGACCAAACCGACTGTCGCATAGGGTACACTTCTCCAGGCAGTAGTGAGATGTGAGCGAGTGGACCAAAGACCACGTTGCAGCCCTGCGAATCTCTTCAATGGAGGCTGAGCTCCAGTGGGCTACCGACGCAACCATGGCTGTGACATTGTAAGCTGTGACAAGACCCTCCAGAGTCAGGCCAGCCTTGGCTAGCGGACTGCATCTCTTTCACTTATGGCCAATTGGAAAGAATGCGTTTCCCGATGGTTGCCCCCATCCTGTTTAGGTCAAAAGAAACAAAAAGCTGGGTGGACTGACTATGGGCTTTAGTCTACTCCAGATTGAAGGCCGAAGCTCGCTTGCAGGCCAAGGTGCGCAGTGGCTTTTGCCAGGTTAGGAAGAATGTTGGCAGGACAATTGATTGGTTAAGATGTAACTCTGACACTACCTTAGGCAGGAACTTAGTGTAACCCCCTTGAGTTAAAATGATTTAAAAACAAAAAAACCTTTACAATTTATTTAAGTTTGGAAAAGTTGTGATTGAGCAGTAGAGCTCTGCTGGGACAAGCATGCATGAACCAGGGAAAACATTCTAAAACTGCAGTTCCTGATCAGTGTGAGTTGGGAGGGAGAATTGATGAAGGACGGATGTGTGTGACTGTAGACTATAGAAAAAGGTGAATTGTTAGAACCTGAGGAAAGGTTTGAAAATAATTGAGTGGATGAAAGCACGAGTTAAAACTCTGAGCCCCGCGGCGTTTTGGGGTTCAAGGTTGTGTGAATGTGAAGCTGAGGCAAAAGTTTCATTCTTTTATTTTTTAAAAAAAATGCTTTGATGGTACATAAGTACATAAGTAGTGCCATACTGGGAAAGACCAAAGGTCCATCTAGCCCAGCATCCTGTCACCGACAGTGGCCAATCCAGGTCAAGGGCACCTGGCACGCTCCCCAAACGTAAAAACATTCCAGACAAGTTATACCTAAAAATGAGGAATTTTTCCAGTCCATTTAATAGCGGTCTATGGACTTGTCCTTTAGGAATCTATCTAACCCCTTTTTAAACTCCGTCAAGCTAACCGCCCGTACCACGTTCTCCGGCAATGAATTCCAGAGTCTAATTACACGTTGGGTGAAGAAAAATTTTCTCCGATTCGTTTTAAATTTACCACACTGTAGCTTCAACTCATGCCCTCTAGTCCTAGTATTTTTGGATAGCGTGAACAGTCGCTTCACATCCACCCGATCCATTCCACTCATTATTTTATACACTTCTATCATATCTCCCCTCAGCCGTCTCTTCTCCAAGCTGAAAAGCCCTAGCCTTCTCAGCCTCTCTTCATAGGAAAGTCGTCCCATCCCCACTATCATTTTCGTCGCCCTTCGCTGTACCTTTTCCAATTCTACTATATCTTTTTTGAGATACGGAGACCAGTACTGAACACAATACTCCAGGTGCGGTCGCACCATGGAGCGATACAACGGCATTATAACATCCGCACACCTGGACTCCATACCCTTCCTAATAACACCCAACATTCTATTCGCTTTCCTAGCCGCAGCAGCACACTGAGCAGAAGGTTTCAGCGTATCATCGACGACGACACCCAGATCCCTTTCTTGATCCGTAACTCCTAACGCGGAACCTTGCAAGACGTAGCTATAATTCGGGTTCCTCTTACCCACATGCATCACTTTGCACTTGTCAACATTGAACTTCATCTGCCACTTGCACGCCCAATCTCCCAGTCTCGCAAGGTCCTCCTGTAATCGTTCACATTCCTCCTGCGACTTGACGACCCTGAATAATTTTGTGTCATCGGCGAATTTAATTACCTCACTAGTTATTCCCATCTCTAGGTCATTTATAAATACATTAAAAAGCAACGGACCCAGCACAGACCCCTGCGGGACCCCACTAACTACCCTCCTCCACTGAGAATACTGGCCACGCAATCCTACTCTCTGCTTCCTATCTTTCAACCAGTTCTTAATCCATAATAATACCCTACCTCCGATTCCATGGTAAAAATGAGTAGAGCGCTGCTGAGTGAATTTAAGTTCTAGAGGAAATTCTAATTTATATCTGGTAACTGTTAGAAAATAAGAACTAACAGTGGAAAAGAGATCTCTTAAAAGAAGAAATTAAACCTCACAAATTTGTGCATGTTAAACAGAAAGTTGATGATGGTTTTGATTGATTATATCTTGTCTATTTTGTTAGTTTACATTGGACATCTGAACTGTTGAGTGCACTCGATTTGAATGTCATCAATAAAAAAATTAACATAAAAGAAGAAATTAATTTTGATTTAAATAATTCTGTTTTACACAGTTTTAAGAGAGGGAAAGAACGAAGACTCACTGATTGCTCATTCTTAGCTGATGCTATAAAGGTTGGTTTTGGCTTGATTTAAACAATGTTTGGCTAAATATTACAATAGGGATGGCAATTCTGGAATGGAGGAGTGGCCTAGTGGTTAGAGCACTGGTCTTGCAATCCAGAGGTGGCCGCTTCAAATCCCACTGCTGCTTCTTGTGATCTTGGCCAAGTCACTTAACCTTCCATTGCCTCAGGTGCAAACTTAGATTGTGAGCCCTCCTGGGACAGAGAAATATCCAGAGTACCTGAATGTAACTCTCCTTGAGCTACTACTGAAAAGGTGTGAGCCAAATCTAAATATATGGAATATTGCTACTATTGAAGATTCCACATGGAATGTTGCTACTATTTGAGATTCTACATGGAATGTTAATGTTGCTATTCCACTAGCAACATTCCATGTAGAAGCCTGCCCTTGCAGCCGCGCAGGCTTCTGTGCAGGACGTCAGACTCACAGAAACAGAAGCCTGCGTGGCCGCATTGCTGATCTGCAAGGCTTCTCCATGGAATGTTGCTATAGTGGAGGAGTTGCCTAGTGGTTAGAGCACCAGTCTTGCAATCCAGAGGCGGCCGGTTCAAATCCCGCTGCTGCTCCTTGTGATCTTGGCCAAGTCACTTAACCCTCCGTTGCCTCAGGTACAAACTTAGATTGTGAGCCCTCCTGGGACAGAGAAATATCCAGAGTAACTCACCTTGAGCTACTACTGAAAAAGGTGTGAGCAAATATTGAAGATTCTACATGGAATGTTGCTATAGTGGAGGAGTGGCCTAGTGGTTAGAGCACTGGTCTTGCAATCCAGAGGTGGGCGGTTCAAATCCTGCTGCTGCTCCTTGTGATCTTGGGCAAGTCACTTAACCCTCCATTGCCTCAGATACAAGCCAAGATTGTGAGCCCTCCTGGGACAGAGAAATATCCAGTGTACTTGAATGTAACTCACCTTGAGCTACCACTGAGGAAGGTGTGAGCAAAATCTAAATAAATTCTGAATACTGAGCAAGTTCACAAAGCTTGCACTCTGTGGGGCCCTTTTACTAAGCCGTGTAGGCATATACATGTAACCTACGTGTGTCAATTTTGAACTACCGCCCGGCTGCTGTGTCACCCAGGCAGTAATATCATTTTCTATGCACACCCACTACGCGCCCTGGAAACTTTCTGGCACATAGCCCTAACTGGGAGGTAATCAGCATTGTACGCGCGCTGACAATTACCGTCCAGTTAATGCGTGAGACTTTACCGCTAGGTCAGTGGGTGGCGGTAAGGTCTCGAGCCCAAAATGGACGTGCGCCAATTTTTATTTTGCCTCATGTCCATAAGGCCTTTTTTGCAAGTGCGCTGAAAAATGGACCTGCGTACGTCCAATACACATGTGTACACCAGCGCAGGCCACTTTCAGTGCACCTTAGTAAAAGGACCCCCCCCCCCCCCCCCCCCCCCGAGTTTGAAATTTTCTTTGGGGGAATTGCAGTGGGAGGGGGTAGCTTTGGTTCACTGAATTATTTTTTTTGTGGGGGGGGGGGGGGTAGTGACCACAACTAACAGTTAACTTATATCTTTCTGTAAGACAAGTAACTTATTTGGTTAGGGATAGTAGGCTTCATTTTTTTTACTTTGTATAGATGGAGTAGTAGGGTGTCCTGTACCCGACTCCTGGCCGTGGTGGAGAACTGGGAGAAAAAGTGCTTGGTAACCAATGAAAGAAAGGAGAATAAAGAATAATAATGCAAGACAGCTTGAAGACCAACTGAGGTTACTAAAGGAAGAGAAGGTGAACTGTGAGAACTGAATTGAGAGTAGAGATTAAAAATTATATATATACTTATATGTATTGGGGTTCAGTTTAGGGTTAAAACAAAGAATCAAACTCTAAAGTCAATTGATGTGATTAGTCAACAGTATGACTTAACTTTACACTATTTCTAAAGATGAAACTTCTCTGAGTCTGACTTGCAAACGTACAATTTGTTCTTGAAAAATGGGTAAAGATTGCTGTTAGTCTGTTTAAAATGCTTGCTAACAAAATTTATATTTATTGTTAAACTCCCTGGTTGGTGTTGAGTTCATATTGGGGAAACACCGTGACAAAAATTAACACCATTCTATTTTTAATGTAATACCTTGCTCCGTGACAAATTTGATCAACATTGCTGTAATGCCTTGCTCCGCCACCAGGTGGCTTACATTAAAGTGTGTGTAGAGAACTACTCAGTTATGATGAAACCTTGTGTAAGGTGGATCAGCTGCTACGGTGTGAAGCTCGATGACTGTGCAAGCTGAAGTGGCTGCCACCAAAAACAAGAACTTCCAGGTCAAGTACTTCAGATAACAGGAGTCAAGTGGCTTAAAAGGAGCTTTCATCAGCAGGGTGAGGATGACATTGCAGTCCAGTGACACAGATGGAGGTTTGATAAGGGACTTTTTCAACAGCAAACCTCTCATGAATCGAACTACCAGAGGCTGTCCAGAGATGGGCTTACCTCCTACACAGTGATGATAAGCACTGACTGCACTGAGATGAACACTTACAGTGCTGGTTTTCAACTCTGTAAGGGTTCACCTTAGTGCAGTTAGTGGGTGGATACTGTTTTTATCTATCCCTCTATAGACCCCCGCAGGACCCTTCCCCACGGAGGTGTACAGAGGGTTTGTTCTTCTAAGATCTTGTTAATCACCCCCTCCCTGAATGCCAGTGACACCCCATTCCATGGGGTTATGTCACGGGGTTCTAAGGAGCGCCTCCGGTCATGGAGGCGCAGGGGGGGGGGTGACAGAAGGCGCAGTTCAAATCTAATTCCATGACCACAGCTTTCTGTCTATCTGGATCTAAGTGAATCTTTGGCCATTTATGTTCCCACATGAAATCTATGTGAGTGAGAAAGAATCTTACTTGTGAGTGTAGTATTCTGTGAAACAGGTGGAGGAGAGAGAATAGATTGAAACAAAGACTGAAACAGTTTAGTGAAAGAAATAGTCTTTTATTTCTCACCCAAATCAGGGACTTCAGTTTGGTACAAACATCAGACAGATTCTGGGTTCAACCGGCCAGAGCTTCGCCTTTCGGAGATTCGTTGGGGAAAATGTTCCAACGATAGCTCTGGTGCCCACTTCTTATATAGCATTTTCAGTACATACAAGTCAATTGGAGAGGGACTTTTTTCTCTAATCTTGCTTCATCTCTGAATCACACTTAACCGCAGATCAGGTGCCCACCTGCCCCTCCTCTCAAAGATTTCTTCATAGTGCCAATTTCAACACTTTTAAACCTCTTTCCTAATACTGAGAGAGATCTGTGTCTTTATATCTTGTGATACTGGAAACCATTTTATAAAGACAAACTCCATTTTAAGAACCAAGCTTTTTACCATTTTTGTCATTAATTTCTACATCTTAAGTGTTACACTCAATTGAAAGTTGTACCAGGTTTCAATAAGACTCACCAAGCAGTCCTGCTCTTGCAGGCTCTCTGCTATAAGGCCATCAGCTGGTTATCAGGCCTAGTTAGTGCTTTTCAGCTGTTTTAAGCCATGTAGCTTGGCCCACCACTATTCCAGTGGATAGGTCTCAAGCTAGAACACATATTAACAATACAAATACAGAAGATTCCCCCCCCCCCCCCCCCCCACCCCAATGAAGGAGGAAGGCATCCAAGGCTAGCCTGTTGTCTGACCTGAATCTGGAGCAGTACTGACGGACTTTGTTGTTGAAAGAATGGCAAAGAGATCCACTGAGGGGTGCCCCACTCTTGGAAGATCTTGTGGACAATTCGTATGTTGAGAGACCGCTCATGCGGTTGTATCACCCTACTCAGCCTCTCTGCCAGACTGTTGTGTTTCCCCACCAGGTCTGAGCATTATGCTGTGAGCAGTGACCCAGTAGCACATCCTGACTGCCTCCTGACACAAAGGGTAGGAACCTTACCCCCCTACTTGTTCACATAGTACATGGCAGCCTGATTGGCTGTTGAATTTGGACAATCTCTGAAACCCTTAGAGCATTCTAGATTGCCCCTATCTCTAGAAGGTTTATCTGAAGCTCAGTATCCTGTGCGGACCAGGTTCCCTGAGTATGAAGTCTGTCCATATGGGCTCCCCACCCTGGAGTGGATGCATCTGTGGTCAGTACCTTCTGGTGCAGGGGAATTTGGAGTCCCAGGGTCATTGGACTGAATCATCCACCAGAGAAACGAATGAGCCAACTGTGGAGTGACCCGAGATGACATCTGCCAGGTTCTGAGCGGACTGACTCCACTGACAAGCTAGGGTCCACTGGGCACTCCACAAGTGGAGATGTGCCATGGGAAAGACATACACTATAGAAGTCATGCGGCCCAACAGCCTTAATATCTGCCGAGCTGTAACCTGCTGGCTTGCTCCGAACTTGATTAGTGATGGCAACAAGAGTATCCACTCATGCCTGAGGCAGGAAAGCCTGAGCCTGAACCATATCTAGCAGGGCTCAGGTGTACTCCAGTCGCTGAATCTGAGCTAGATGGTTCATGACAAACTCTAGTAGCTCCAACACCCAACTAGGTCTGTGCATGGACTCCTGAGCACCATCCTTTGAAGTGCCTCTTGACAACCAGTCATCCAAGTAGAGAATTAGTGAACTCCCAGTCTGCGTAGTGACACAGTGACCACAGTGAGGGCACATTTGTGGACATCCAGGGAGCAGTTGCAAGGCCAAATGGCAGGCCACGATACTGGTAGTGCTGCGTCCCTACACGAAATCTGAGATACTCCAGTGACCTTGCGGAGTATCTGAAAGCGAGGATAGGAATCCTTTAAGACTCAGAGATCATAACTAATCATTTGCCTGTATCATTGGGAGAAAGGTGACCAGGGAAATCATCCTGAACTTTCCTTTGACCAGATATTTGTCTGTGGGCACCTAGGTCTAGGGTGGGACAGAGTCCTCCCCCCCACACACACACATTTATTTGGGCACCAGAAAGTACCTGGCATAGAATCTTTCCCTTATTCCCCTGGTGGGACAGGTTCGACCACATGGACCTTCAGAAGGGAGGAGAGTTGTTCTGCAAGCACATCCCTGTGCTGAGAACGGAAATATGAGGTGGGCAATTTGGGATCTCTTTTGCCAATTGACAGCATATCCCACCTGGACAATTTGGATTACCCACCAGTCTGAGGTTACAAGGGGCCACCCTTCTTGGAAACATTCAGCTTCCCTTCCATGGCAGGTCATCTGGGACAGCTACTCATTTATTTATGACCAATGGCGTACCTAGTTTACTTGACACCCGGGGCTGATCATTTTTTAATATCCCCCTCTATATGAAAAAAAATCACACACAAGGGTGTATCTAGGAAAAGGCAGCACCTTAAACACTGCAGTGAGCACATTGTAAAGCTGAACAAACCAGATTAGTAAAGATGATCCTGCCATAGAAAAGCATCCCCTCCTGTTTACAAAAACTGTGCTAGCGGCTGCTGGGCGCTAATGCCAAAACGCTTTTGAATGGGCTGTTTGGCATTAGCACAGCTTAGTAAACAGGGGGGCTTGTCTTTTTTACAAAACAACACAGATACACCCTCACCCAGTATAGGATAAGTAACCACAAACTAAAAATAGAAATGAGTAGACAAAAAATTAAACTAAACCCCCAATAAGCCAGATTCTGCATACAATGCAGCACCACAGAAACAGTGCAAAATAGAAAGTTAGCAGATATAAATTTGAAAAAACCGACATACCAATCACCACTTTACAAATTAACAAACATAGTAACATAATAAATTACTTCAGATAAAGACCTGTACGGTCCATCCAGTCTGCCCAACAAGATAAACTCATTTTACATGGTATGTGATACTTTATATGTATACCCGAGTTTAATTTGTCCTTGCCATTCTCAGGGCATAGACCGCAGAAGTCTGCCCAGCACTCTTCTTGTACTAAAAGTTCTTAACGTTGAAGCCCCTTAAAATGTACACTTCAGCCCATCTATAGTCACAATCAGGGCATAGACCGTAGAAGTCTGCCCAGCACGGGTTTTGCTTCCCAATTACCAGTGTTGCCACCCAATCTTCTTCTAAGATTCTTTAGATCCATTCCTTCTAAATAGGATTCCTTTGTGTTTATCC
This sequence comes from Microcaecilia unicolor, assembly GCF_901765095.1. Taxonomy (NCBI): domain Eukaryota; kingdom Metazoa; phylum Chordata; class Amphibia; order Gymnophiona; family Siphonopidae; genus Microcaecilia; species Microcaecilia unicolor. The sequence continues at coordinate 25,777,741 of NC_044031.1, read as the reverse complement.
CATGCATGTGTGAATTCCGTTACCATTTTCATCTCCACCACCTCCCATGGGAGGGCATTCCATGTATCCACCACCCTTTCAGTGAAAAAATACTTCCTGACATTACTCCTGAGTCTGTCCCCCCTTCAACCTCAACTCATGTCCTCTACTTCTACCACCTTCCCGTCTGCGGATTAATACCTTTCAAATATTTGAGCGTCTGCATCATGTCATCCCTGTTTCTCCTTTCCTCCAGGGTATACATGTTCAGGTCGGCAAGTCTCTCCTCATACGGTTTGCAACGCAAATCCCACACCATTTTTGTAGCTTTTCTTTCCACCGCTTCCAGTCTTTTTACATCTTTAGCAAGATACGGCCTCCAAAATTGAACACAATACTCCAAGTGGGGCCTCACCAATGACTTGTAGAGGGGCATCAACACCTCCTTTCTTCTGCTGGTTATGCCCCTCTCTACGCAGCCTAGCATCCTTCTGGCCACATTCTGTCACATTGTTTCTTCACTTTCATATCCTCTGACACCAACACCTCAAGGTCTCACCAAAGTCTTATACGGGGGCATCATCACCTTTCTTGTCCTACTGGCCATTCCTCTCCCTATGCACCAAAGCATCCTTCTAGCTTTTGCTATCGCCTTTTCTACCTGTTTGGCCACCTTAAAATCATCACATACAATCACACCCAAGTCCTGCTCCTCTTTCATGCACAAACGTTCTCCCTCTAAACAGTACTTGGTTTTTGCAACCTAAATGTATGACCCTGCATGTTTTTTAGAATTCAATCTAAGCTGCCAAATTCCAGAACATTCCTCTAGCTTCGCTATATTCCGCCTCATGTTATCATAATATTAGGGGTGCCAACCCAATTGCAGATTTTGGTATCATCCATAAAGAGGCAAACCTTACCAGAGAGCAGTTCAGCAATATCGTTTACAAAAATGTTAAAAAGAATCGGCCCAAGAACAGAACCCTGCAACGCACAACTGGTAACATCCTTTTCCTCAGAATGAGCTCCATTTACCATTACCCTCTGACAGGAGGAAGGCAGAAATATAGGGCTAATTTTACTAGACCGCGCTATCGATTCCTGTGTGGCAACGATCGAGGAGGGTGGGGCGGCGACTCCTGGGGGGCCTGGTGGCAGCAATGATCCTGAGAGAGCACAGTGGCGATGATGCTGGGGGAGGTCTTGCTGTGTCTTGTTGATTGCTGGAGGAAGAAAAGAATTATGCAGCCTTAACCCTTGTCCCTGAGGAAAGTGATTGAAACCCGCGGAGTTGGGCGGTTTCAGGGGAAGGTGATTGATGAACTTTTCAGCGAGGCAAGATAAGTGCACAGTTTTCACCAAGTATACATTTTTAAGCAAGTAGTGATTTTATAGCACAAAGATGATTGGGAAGCATGAAAAAATGAGCGAGAGTTGCTCCCTAAAAAATTCTGTCCGAGTTACCCGATGAAAGAAATGCTCTGCCATGCTGTAGCAGTATTATTGACTGCAATAATAGTGGAAAATATCTGAGGGTACTCTACATACAAAAAAATATTCCTTTATATGATACTGGTGTGAACTGTTCTAAGCACTTTTATTGAGTTGGTGGCTATTAGTCCTGTTTTGTGTTATTTGCGATCAGATGTTACCAGAGACATTGATATTGTAAAATTGCTTTCTGTTGGGGGAGGAGGCCCGGCAGCGGTGACAATCCTGGGGGGGGGGGGAGGCCCAGGCCTGGCTTAGTCTCTCGGCAGTCCTGAGGATAGATGGAGGTAGCATCAGCAGATTATCAAGGAAGATATTTAGAGGGAGGGACACACAGGTAAGGGAGCAGTTTAGAATCTATGAATCAATCCAAACACAACATTCTGAAAATATATAAATTCAGAAAAGCTTAGCTTTTAGGCCTGCAGTACTCCAAATCAAAAGTGGTGATTTACAATAACTACTTTAATCCTACTATATAAATGAAGAGTGACTGACGCGGCATGTCACAGATCTATCCCGAGTTCCGACATTGTTACAGGCAGTAACAGTGGCACATAGAGGCAGGACCAGCAAATCAACAGCGGTCTGTA